>NC_142802.1:27084345-27382687 GCF_049724085.1 Artemia sp. Qi Xiang Cuo | reverse complement strand
TTTTAAAAAATTTTCTTGATTTTCAAAAACATCCCTAAAAAGGCCCACTGATCTTGATAAAAATCATACCGTAAATTTCAGCCTATATGAGAACTATGCAGAGGTTTCAGCTCCTAAACAATAGGCTTCTAGGCGCATAAGTACCCTTAGTTCTATTGTCTGTCTTAAGTAGTCAAAAAGGTTAATCATTAGCAAAGGGGTTGTTTCTGCCATTATATTTTAATTTTTCATATACATTGAATCAAAATCGAAGCGAACATGTCTCTCTTTTTTTTTGAATATTTACTAAAATTGAAATACTCGGAATAACTTAAAACTTAATGATGAATTCAGCATTTTAAAAGAGATAATCACACAGTTTAAGTAAAGATTTTCTTCCTTGACCTATTGACGAGACAATTTTCTTTTTATTATAATAACAGTAAGAAAATTTTACTCACCAGAAATTGATTAGAATTATCCATTTTCTATGTAAATGTTCACAAAAAATGTCAGTAGTGTTAAGTTGAATAAACTATTCAAAACTGCTGAAGAACCTAATTTGAAACCTGAATATATACAAAAAATAATTGTTTGGCAACTGTTTGGCAATATATTGGCAACTAAAAATGACACACCGGTTTTTCTGACACGGATTTAACCTAAAAAAAACTTGTATATCATGAAATAGAAATTCAGTTAATTGTGTCAGAAAAACTTGAACCAAAACAGATTATACCCACCTAACCAGATTGTACCTACCAATCCAGATTATACCTACCAGAAAAACCTGTTTGGTACGGGGGCGTCGTAGAATAACATGATATTTCCTATATGTCTGTTAAAATAACATGGTATTTGCTATATGTCTCCGCAAATAACATGGAGATTGCTATATGTCTCCGCAAAGTATAAGGTAACATACTACTTATGATGCTTAGAGGAGGATCACCATAAAACAAATTCTTGGTTTGAAAGGCCATTTAAGGCACTTAAGACATTAAGCAAGGTTTCACATAGCGATTGAAGGCACCATTGCTAATGTGTTGTTTATTTTATAGGGTTCCACCTGAAGTTGTAGCAACGTATTAGGGGAAAGGGAACAGATCAGTAATAAACAGCCGTAATTTCAGCTGGTTTGGTTGGTATATCATTAGGAAACAGTTGTTTCTTTTTTTAGTGCTCCAGAAAAGTTCTCTTCTGAGTACTCGAAGAGCTTATTTCCTATAGAAAGGTTTACTCGAAAGGAATGGGGCTGTTATTGTAAGAAACCCATATGTTCAATATTGCTTCTTGAATGTAGTAACTTTGTACTGAAATACTTTATTTTAGCATAGTTTAGTCAGCATATTGTACAATTTTCTGTTTACTGTAATAAGATGCTTAGAGCAGGATCACCGTAACGTAATTTCTTGGTTTGAAAGGCCATTTAAGGCACTTAAGACATTAAGAAAGGTTTCACATAGCGATTGAAGGCACCATTGCTAAAATGTTGTTTATTTTATAGGGCTCCACCTGAAGTTGTAGCAACGAATTTTGTTGGAGCTTGGTGGATTGGTTTTCTTTTTTGCGGCTTATTTGCACTGATAATTGGGTGGCTTCTCCTCGCATTTCCTTCTAAGTTACCAGGTATGATAAATATAAGCTACATATAATTCAAACTAATAATATTTTTGTCTTGAACCGTTATCGCTGAATTTAGAATGAGCAGTCATCTAGCAGTTTAAATTTCTGCTGTTGATATTAGAAAGCACTATGATCTATATTAACAGCAATTATAGCAGGGTTATTGCAGGAATTATAGGCGAGAATTGTAAGTTTTTTTTTTACATCAAATTGTTGGATTTGGTTGATTTTTATATTTGAAATGATATGTAATACGTACTGTAAATATCATTTTGCTTGTTTTCTTCTTTGCTTCGAATAAAAGGTAATTCGAGCGTTTTCACCACCATAAGTAATTGTTTGGCAGCAGTTTCTCAATTTTTTTGTGCAGAAAATATACTAGGATTGATGCGAAGAATTCTCCAGCAATGCTGCCACACGGAGGGTCAAAGCTGGGGGCTTTTGGCGAAAATCAGTATAGGTGTTCAACAGTAGGTTAGGACCATAAAAAAAGTGAAGTACAACAAATTACAGGAGCTGTAACAAAAAAATGTGAGGAAAGAAAGAAATGACATAGCTTGTTCATTCACCACAACTATGAAACAATTTTTGTATTAAATATTTGGATATATATTAACACACACAAGTTTATTTTTAAGCATATTTTAAAATTAAATTTTTGCGGTAATTTCTATTAAATTCAAGGGCTAGGAAAAATCTAGGTCCCTAAAATTCTGAAGACATCTTCAAAATGGTAATTATTACCAAAGCTTTCATGCAGTTTCTTGAAGATTTGTTGAAGGTCCATTTGTACATTCATAGAAAGTCCATTTGGAATCAGGCTCGTGCTATTGGATGATTTGGTATCTTTTAGTATTTTGCTCTCTTGTTTAATCTCACTCTCTACGGTTGCAGGGCTCCTTGTGTATGCACTTTGCAAGATTAATACCCATGTCACATAATGGTCATATGGAATAAAAGGAAAATTACGTATGACTATACCGGCAACTATGTATCCCATTCATATATTGTCGAGTTGAACATTATTTATATTACAAGCATAACATTTATGATTCATCATTAAAAGCAAAGGTTTAAGACACAATATTTAACAAGATATAAAAACATTATATAGAAACAGTATATAGAAACACATATAGAAACAGTATAACATATAGAACATGTAGAAACATATAGAACAGTATAACAGATATAGAAACAGTATAAAACAAGCTGGAAAATTGGAACAGATGTTTCCCTATTCTTAAGATGCATCTAGCAAAAGATTTAATGTCAGAATAGTTGAGGACAAAATAGTGTTGACACAATTTTTGAAACCAGCTTCCTGTGAATTTAATTTTTCACTTTTGTACTAAAAACATAAGGTTAAGATCAAGGAGAAAAACATACCGTTCATTACTTTTGGATATTTTTCTTAATCCCCAGGTTTTACCATATGCATTTATTCGTGAGCCGGAAAACTAAGCTGACTTAGCCTTCCATTGTTTATTTTCAGTATTCCCAGCTATCAGAAACCTGCCAGACCGTTATTCTCATGAAGACAAGTAGTGGCTAGACTTGGAAACAAATCCAGCAGGATATTAGAAAGTGTTTCTGTATAGTGGTTTTTGGTGATTTTTCAAAAAAGAGCAGCTTAATGATTAAAAACAGCCGAAATATTTAGTTCCACAGCTCTTCGTGAAAATGGGTGTTTGTAGTTAAGCGTTATTTATGTTCAGTTTTGCCTAAATTTTCTTGACAGTTGAATTTCTGTTTTTTCTTTGCCAGATTAGGTGCCTTTATAAGAAAAGCCAAGTTTTAGTATTAATTTTTGTCATCATTTTTTTCATATGTGCCAGCTTTATTAGTAGCCTAGAAGAAAATGCAGTACTTTTAAGCACACTACTATTTTTCGTTTTTTGCGAAAAACACAGAACTTGTATTTTCGCTAAAGATGACTTGTATCTATCAAACAATTTTTTTCTTACTGGATACATTTAACTTTATTGTAAGATAAAAAAAACATATACCGGCGTTATTCTGAGATGCAATGTTTGCATCAGTGTTAATTAAAAAATAATCGATTCGAGATACAAAAACAATTTAGTAAAGGTTTTAGATTTTTTTTGTAAAAATTAGAATCCATGGACCTGTAGTAGGAACTGAGTTTTAATCATGTAATTCAATTAAAAAAAATAAAGTTCTTATGAAGATAAAGGTAAACGATCCTAATCATATTGACCATTTCTATTTGCTTTTAAAGGGATTTCCTTCGCCGTTAAAATGAGGCTTCTACTGTGAGTTACTGTTAGTTTTTTACTAGTTCATTCTTTTTGTTTGAGCTATAAGTTTTGTACTTGTTTGAGCACCCTTTGCAAAGATTCATGCCCATGAATGTTAGGAGTGCTTGGGAAGAGGGGAGGTAAGGTATAACTTTATTTAGGTAATGTCAAGATGTACCATGGACGCCAATTTCAGAATTATGGTGATCTTACCTAAGATCATTATTGTCTTCGATTGTCCTGAAATTCTGTTGAAATTCTGTTTCAGGTGCGAAAGCGATTGCCGCTCAGAAAGTTTCTCAGGCGTATCAGAAAAAGAAAAAAGGAGAAGTTTGCGAAGATGATGATGACGATGCTGTTGGAGCTGATGGAGGAGGTTTGAAGGACTTGCCCAAAAATGTCATAGCAATATTTTCAAATCCAACCTTCGTAGCTATCAGTCTGGCTGGTGCAAGTGAAGGCTTTCTTGTTGCTGGAATTTCAGGATTTGCTCAAAAGATTTTAGAAAGTCAGTACCTTGTTCCTGCTGGCCAGGCTGCACTATTAATTGGTAATTAAAACTTTTGGTAACAGTTAGTTATTAGAGGCCCTTTTCCTAATTCAGAGCTTTTATCAAATATAGCTTGTTCAGATGTTCTGTATGCTCTTTTTCTTGTGGTCACAATCAACAATTTTTAAGTCACACTGGTCTTCCATGTAAACAAGAACGAAGTAAACAAAAAAAGGGTAAAACTCTCCTCTTGAACTAATCTTTTTGCTTAACTCTTAACTTCAGAGATCGTTAGCTTTATTTTTATTTCCAGTGCTTTGTTGTTCCCAAAAAGTGACTATATTTCAGTCTTCTTTTTAGATATATGTTTGAAAATAAGAAACATCCCTCTAGTTATCCGGTGTTGCATTTTAGAGGCATTTTTAGTCCAAAGAGAATGTGGATGGTCATGACTGGGAAGGATCAGGAATTGATCAACACTATGACAGTGTCAAAACTTTTACTATAAGATTGTGCAACATAATTTCACGTACTACACCAAATTACCAGGTCAACCTATTCAGATACATACTGCTATTGCTGCACATATTTTCCTGTTCAATTCATAAAGTATACAGCAATGGTAAAACCAATTGAGAATCTCGTGAGTCAAGGTGAAGGATTCTCAGCTGAAACTCCCAGAATCTGAGCTTTGTCCCTAGATATTCTTTGAGAGAGATAGTGAGCTGCTATGAATTGTCAAAAGGCTCACTTGAACTAAGATAAAATTGTTTAAAATATGGCATGGGCTGCTAAGAGGAGAAGGTAGAAAAGAGCACAATTCTCAGGACCCAACCATCATGGAACCTCGTTCCGAGATTATTTTTTCCAATGTAGCATTTTACACAGCTGTTCAAGTTTAATAGATTTTTTTAAATTTAATTATTATTTAAGAAATTCTATTTTGTAAGTTTTTATGTATTCTTTTTTCAATTTAAAAAAAAATTGAAAATCAACATGGATTTGTTGTTCAAATATTTTAGAATGCTCAGGGGCGGATCCAGAGCAAAATCTTGGCGGAGGCCCAATTTGACCAGGGTACCAATGAGCAAAATCTTGGGTGGTGGGGGGGTTTAGTGTGACAAAGATGCCACTAATTGACCAAATTGATGAATTTACTCTGAGAAAAGAGTAAAAAAAGAAAAAAAAGGAATGAAGACGCCAGGAAAACCTTGTGGGGGCTGGGGTCCCTTACCCTCCTAGATCAGCCACTGAGAATATTGGTGCCTTAGCATGCAACCGAAAAATATAGTCTAATCAGAGTATCGGGGGAGTGTTACTCCTTTACTTCCAATATCTGAAACCAATGCTATGACCTTTCATATTCATTACCATTGCCTATGACTACAAAAAAAAGGAAAAAAAAGTTATGTTAGGGGGTATTTTTGAAGGGGACTAAGGCTTTTGTCTCGTAGGTCCTGGATATTGTATACATTCCATAGAGGTCAATTAAGGAGTATAGCTTTTTTAAAGGTTTAAAAATGTTACATAGCTTGAGGTACACCAGGATTATGCAAATGATACTAGATAAAAGTATAAGTAACTCACTGTAAATAAATATAATACAGTATGATCATTCCTTATCACAACCATTTTACAAAGCCGGACCAAGATGCAAGTGCTCCGGAGAACGTTTAAACAAGTATAAACATAAGCGACATTCGATGTTTTCACTTGTAGACAAGTCATATTTTTCTAGCACGCAAAACTGTTATTATAAACTGTTGTAAACTGTTAAATAATTTTAAATTAATTTATTATTATACATATTTAAAAATCGGCAATTAGTAGTTAAATGTTATTATTAGATGTCTTTATGAATTACAAGCAGATTTCGAAGTCTAGAGTTAGTTTCAAAGGCATTTTGAGAAAGTTTCTGCGAAAATGCGCGTTCCAGGGTAATATACACTGGGCCGCTGAAGGCAGATTAAATGGGAGGAGCTGTTTGTACGCGCCGAGGACGTAGTAGCCAAAATTCCCCAAGTCGTGATGTTACTGTTGTATTATTTATATACATTTATATTATTTATATACATCTAACCTCCATATTCTGAATGGTTTAGTACAAAAAGAAAAAATAAAATACTTAAACAGGAGGCACTTAAACCCATCTCAAAACTGTTTCAATAAGTGTTTTTTTAAGACCCAGTGGGATATGACTGACAAGGAATCACAGGTACACATGTAAATAAAGATTAGCTAGCCATAAACAAAATAACTGACAATCAAAGATTTTTCTCCCCCGTCTAACCTAACAGCTTTGTCATTTTTGATAATTCGTTATTATTTCTCGTTCATAGTAGGATATGTCTTTGTCAGGATAAAACTGAACCAGATTATGATTTAAAATCTTATATGAGGTGAACTTCATGTAAATGGAAAGAGCTTTCAAAATATCTAGCAAAGTTAGAAATATGACGGCTGACGGTACAAGGCCAGGAGAGCTCGTTGGCTGTGATAACATGGTGGCCGACGTTTACCCCCCCCCCCGACAATTACTCCCCTGAAAATACCCCCGCCCCAAAGAAAATCCCCCCGGAAAATAGTCTCTCCGGAAAATACCGCCCCGCAGAAAATACCCCCCAACGGAAAATGCCTCCCCCACCTGTGGAAAATACCCCCCCCCCAAAAAAAAAACAAAATTTAAAAATACCCCCTCCCCCCCCCCCAAAAAAAAACGGCGGAAAATACCCACCCGCGGAAAAATACACCATTCCGGAAAATACCCCCCGGAAGATACCTCCTGTGGAAAATACCCCCCCCCCAGTGGAATATAAGGTTTTCTAAATTTGAGAATTTTATTTGAGTTTTGTTTTTTTTTCGTAGGGGGAAGGAATTTTGGCACTTGTGTATTATACGCCACTCAAGTTAACACTGTGTAAAACTCGAGAAAAAATTGGTTTCTTCGTTAGTTTCTTTCAGGTTAGTGACATAACAGAGACATAACAGATGGGAAATATGTAATTTGGGCTGTGTATCTGCACATAAGGGGGTAAAGTATTTGGACAGTTTGAAGTTAGAAAACAATTTTTACTTCCTAATATGCTGAATAATTGTACCTAACACATTTTGCATGCAGACCCGCCATAATGTACCCCTCCCCCTCCTAGCGTGCAAACATATAGCCCAAATTTGCTTCTAAAGTAGCGAAGAAACCAGTTTGTTCTCGAGTCTTACACATCGTAATCTTGAATGAGTGGTGTATAACACACAAGTATCGCAATTTTTCATGGAGAGAGAGCTGGATTTCCCGGTATTGTTTAAAAACGATCAGAAATTAAATTTAGAAAAGTGAAAGGAAGGAGCAACATCAAATCTTAAAACAAACAGGAATTCTTACGTATCTGAAAGGAGTAGCCCCTTTCAGAAGACCTTGGTCTTTACGGTAAAGTTTAGACTTTTTGACTAAATTCTTTAAGAACGATTCCTGAAACACAATGGCCATTTAATTAGAACAATAAGCTTTGTTTTAGAATTGTTTAAAAAAATTGTTTAAAAAAACTTTAACCTAAAGTACGAGATTTTGAGGCGGGGGGAACCCCTTCTATATGTAATAATTTGAGTTCGTTTTAAGGTTTGATGTTGCTTCTCACTTTCAGTTGAAAAACTTTTTTTTTTTATTATTTAATTACTTACAGATAGTATTTGTTAATGGGAAACATAAGTTTTTTAAAGAAAAGTAAAGAGCCTCATTAAACCAAAAATGAGCAGAAATAAAGTAAAATAATCTTCAAAGAAAAAACTATGGAGTGTAACAGAAAAAAAAATAAAAAGATATAAAATATTTTTTACATGAAAAAGATCATGTCAATAATAAATGAACGGAAATTAGTATAAAAAACTTTTTCCTCAAAACAAGTTTGTCAAAGAATAGTTAACAGCCTCATTAAGCTAAAAATGAGCAGATATAAATTCAACTAATTTTCCAAGCGTAATACTACCACAAATTAACATAAATAAATGAACTAAACCCAAAACGAACAGAAATTACAATAAATAACCGATTCAAACTAAAAATAACAACAATTAACATGAGTAGGGCTGACAACCCCCACACCTCCTCAAGACTAGAACATAGTCTGCACTTTACTGAAAACAAAATACATTTTAAATGTTTTCACTTTTTTGGCTTTAACAAATAAAGAAACATTAAGACTATAAGGTCTATATATCAGAGTATGTATATCAAACTGACAATACACATGCAGTTATTTTATTATTATTATTTTTTTTTTAGTAAAGTGCAAATTATTTTCTGGTCTGAAGAAGACATGGGTGTTGTCAGCCATACTCCTTTTAATGTTTGCTCGTTTTGAGTTTGGCTAGGCTATCTATTGTAATTTCTGCTACTTTGTTGGGTATCATTTATTTGTTAATGGTGCTTTATGGCAGTTTTACACTTGGAAGATAAGAAAAACGAACTTGTAGAGATTGACAACGCTTTCGTCCGTCAAAAATTGAACAATTTAGAATTTGTTGGTTCCCAAAGCCAACTATCCTTTCAAAGGAAAGCTTAACCTTCTTAAACTTTTTGGTGCCATATGCTTTTAGCTTAATTTTGATGATTGTTTGCTTATAATTTTTTCTTATTTATTTTTTTTTTTAATTTGGCGGCTGCTACTGCCAAAAATTGCAGAAGTTTATATGAAAGTCTTTTAAACAAAAATAGATTCGCGGGTTTTAAGATAGTTCTGGTGTGTAAGTTCCTCTTTTCCCCGTTCTTTAGCACTTTTCAACGAAACTAAAAAAAAGTATCAAATTTAGAAACCTTATTTTTCACAGTGGGGGGGGGGGTATTTTCAGTAGGGTTTACTTTCTGCGGGAGTATTTTCTAGGGGGTATTTTTCGCGGGGGGGGACATTTTCCAGGGGGTATTTTCTGCGTTGAGGTATTTTCTGGGGTTTAAACACCTAGAACCCTTCCATAGTTAGATATTTTTTTGGTAGTTCTTCTATAGCAGAAGGGGAATTTACTCAAATGAACAAAACCTAGATTAGTTTATAAGGCTTTGATCTAATTGGGCCATTTCTCTCTAGCTGGGCTCCCCCGTTTCTGGGATTTCTTATTAAATGGACAAATTTAGAAAATAATTTCTTCACCCTAAAATAACCCTCGCAGAAAATACCCCCCCCCCCTCCCGTGGAAAATAAGGCTCCCAAATTTGAGAATTTTGTTTGAGTTTGTTTTTTAGTTCGTTAAAAAGTGCTAAGGAACGAGAAAAAGGGGAATTTACATAGCAAAAGTATCTTCAAAACTTTTCAAAAAAACACAAATCCATTTTCAAACAGTTCATGGTAACGAACTGTAAGTAAAGAGGGACCCGGCTCAATAGCAACCGAAACTCTAAAAAACGTAATTTTGATACTATTAGATACATTTAAAGAATCAGATGTATAATGCTGATTTCAAATATATGTTTTATCAAGTTTAGTCTTACCCATGAAAAGTTACTCACCTGAGAAAATTTGCCTTATTTTCGAAAAAAGTGTGAAGCATCTCCTAATAGTCATAGAACCCTAATGAAAATCACACCATCAGATTCAGCGTATCATAAAACCATACTGTAGATGTTTCAAGCTCCTATCTGCAAAAATGTGGAATTTTGTATTTTTTGGCAGAAGAAAGATCACGGATGCGTCTTTGTTTGTTTGTTTTTTTCCCCAGGGGTGATCATATCGACCCAGTGGTCCTAGAATATCACGGGAGGGCTCATTCGAACTAAAATTAAAAGTTCTAGTGCCCTTTTTAAGGGACCAAAAAATGGAGGACAACTAGGCCTCCTCCCACACTCATTTTCCCCCAAAGTCGCCCGATCAAAATTTTGATATAATTATTTTGCTCAGCATGGTCGAAAAATATGATAAATATGTCTTTGAGGGTGACTTAATTCCCCACAGTCCCCAGGGGAAGGCTGCAAGTTATGAACTTTGCCCAATGTTTACATATAGTATTGGTTATTGGGAAGCAAACAGACGGTTTCAGGGGGATTTTTTATGGTAGTAGGAGGGGGGGGGGTTGGAGGTTACGTAGGAGAATTTCCCATGGAGGAAGTTTTTCATGGGGGAGTGGATATTGCTATGAAGGGGGCACCGGATTTCACAGCTTCCTTAAAAAAAAACGATCAGACATTAAATAAAAAAAAAAACAAGTTTTGAACTTAAAAACATTTCAACTGAAAACTTTTCAATATAAAAACTTAAAACGAATAGAAACTATTACGTATATGATTGGGTTCGCCCCTAGTCAATACCTCGCTCTTAACGCTAAAGTTTTTTTTTAAGTACTTCCATAAGATCTATTTATTCTAATTAACGGCATTTGTGATTAAGGAGTCATTCTTAAAGAATTGGAAAAAAAATTGTAACTTTAGTGTAAAAAGCGAGGTATTGACTAGGGGGCGAACCTCTTAATATATGTAATAAAAATATACGAATATAGAAGTTCTTTACGTAAGTTAATTTGCAAGTTACGCATATTTATTACTAATAAAAACGTTCGTAAATAAAATTAAACAACTTCCGAGAAAGTCATTTAGCCAAAAAAGGGTAAAATTAATATGCAAATTTCGTTTCAGTTGCTCATATAATTGAATGAGCCAAAATCAAAACCTGCATTAAATCAAAAACGTTCAGAAATTAAATATAAAACAAGTTTTTTTTACTGAAAGTAAGGAGTGATATAGAAACTTAAAACGAACAGAAATTATTCCGTATATGAAAGGAGCTGCCCCTCCTCAACGCCTCGCTCTTTATGCTAAAGTTTGACTCTTTCTCACAACTCTATTTTTTAAAACAATAAATAATTTCAGCGGAAAGAGCGAGGCGTTGAGGAGGGGCCAGCCCCTTTCATACATGGAAGAATTTCTGTTCGTTTTAAGTTTTAATGTCGCTCCTTACTTTCAGTTAAAAAAAACTCGTTTTTTTTCATTTAATTGTTAAAAGACTTCCATATGAACTTCTGCAATTTTTGGCAGCAGCGGCCGCCAAATAAAAAAAAATGAAGAAGAAAAAAATGTAGGCTGACAATCACAAAATTAAGCTAAAATATATGGCACCAAAAAGTTAAGAAGGTTTAGCTATCCTTTGAAAGGATAATTGGCTTTGGGATTCTTATTCTTATTGTTATTGTTAATAACAATAATTCTTATTGTTTAAGCTTTTACGGACGACAGCGTTGTCAAATTCTGCGAATTTGTTTTTCTTATCTTCCAAGTGTAAAACTACCACGAATCACCATTAATAAATAAATGAAACCGAAAACTAACAGAAATTACAATAGATAACCTAGTCAAACTCAAAACGAGCAAAAATTAAAAGGAGTAGGGCTGGCAACACCCATGTTTTCTTAAGAGCCGAAAAAAATTTGCACCTTACTAAAAAAAACAATAACCGTGTATTGTCAGTTTGATATACATATTCTGATATCTATTCCTTATAGTTTTAATAACTTCTTTATTTGTTAAAGTAAAAAAAGTGAAAATTTTTTAAATATTTTTTTTTATTTCAGTAGAGTGCAAATTATGTTCTGGTCTTGAGCAGGCGTGGGGGTTGTCAGCCCTACTCACATTAATTTCTGCTCGTTTTCAGCTTGACTCGGTTATTTATTGTAATTTCTCTTCGTTTTGGGTTTCATTTATTTATTGACGGAGATTTGTTTTAGTTTTACACTTATATTTTTGTATATCTTTTTTTTTTTTTCTATAAAAATCCGTAGTTTTGCTTGTTATTTGTAAGTTGAAGAGACTTTTTTGAGAATTTTAAACCACCTAAAATCTGTAAAAAATCTTGACACAAATAGTATTGTTAAATATATTTTTGCACCTCCTCAGGTTGACCTGAAAAAAAAAAAAACTTGATTCCATTCCCAAAGAATTCTATCCATGGTCTTTGAAAACCTGGATACACTTACACTTTTCGATTTAGTTAAATTGTAAGAGCAGAAGTAGTAGTAGTAGCCCTGGAAGTTTCAAATTAATACCCTCAGTTGATCATGAGATATTGCTGAGATGCTTTATTGGCAACCAGCATACACACAGTCCCTTTTGATTTAACTTTAAAGCAAAATTAATTGCAAAGCATAATGGGATAATTGCATGGCTGTGAGGGGTCGACATACCCAATGTCCCAAGAGACTTAGTTACTGGACCATTCAACTATATGTAGGCCATTCTTGTTAAATTGCTTTCTCACTCTTTTGACAATCCACATGCTCATAGCGCGTTTTGCTTTAGTTTAACGTCCGTCTAAATATTCCTTGAAAGCTTCAACTTAAGCTTACGGAGTGACAAGAGTTTTAGTAGTCGTATTAGCATTAGTAGCAGTATGCGCAGAGCCCGTTTAGTTTGCTCAACATCCCCTTCAACACGATGAAAGTTTCAACTTAATACTATCAACTGTTAAATAACAGTCACATTTTCTAGTCCCCCAAATCCCTATTTAAATAGGGATAGGGATTATGGGGAATATTCACTAAACGCTTTATACAGACTTCATTATACAGACTTCATTATACAGACTTCATTATATTCAACTAAAAACGATTTAACTTATTATATTACAAAACGAGTAGATAATACCAGTGAAAGTATTACAAAAAGACCTTTGAGGTTGGCTGACAAAAAGGCAAGAATAGCATTGAAAGCACCTTCTTAATTATTTTATTTCACTTGAATGAACTGGCTTGTTTCACTTGTTGCACAGGAATATCTCTCCCATATTCCAGTGCCCCACTTGCGGTGAAGAAAGAAAACAGAAGAAGAAGCAGAACAAAAAAAGAGGCGCTTCACTTGCAAAAAAGTAATTTTCCTTGTCGTTCAAGGTAAGGTACTCTCCTCTCCTCTAAATGATTTTCAGCCATGGTGATTCTAATGATACACTTCATTTCTATCTGAAATTATTTTTTATGTGTTTCAGGCTATTTTGCAAATAGCCTGTGACAAATAGACATGAGATGTTCGAAAATCCCATTCGATTAGGCTGGGAATGGACGCCTTTGGAAATGTTTCACTAACTTGGGAAAATCTTAGTGTGAACGAGGAATATTGCAGCCTGCTGAAAGATGACTGAAGATTATCAAGCGTAATGCATCTAGTTGATTCATCTTTATTCTTGATTTAGTTGAGCTCAATTTTTAAATAAAAAAATATGTCTTGACTTTTCTGAATAATTTTATTTCCCACAGGTATCATTTTCGTACCGGCAGGCGTCATTGGAACTTTTCTAGGTGGTTTTATTGTCAAGAAATTGAAGTTAAAATGTCGTGGCATGTTCAATTACTGCATCATTCTTGCTGTCATAGCATTTTGTAGCTGTTTCATTTTCCTCCTAAGATGCCCAAATCCAGTCATGTTTGGATTAAACAGATTCCCAGACGGGTAAGAGCTGTTTCTTGTTTTTACGGTTAGATGGCCAAAAATATCTGGTGTTTAGAAGTTCAACAACATTTAAGGCTAGTGAGCCCTAAAATTTGAACTTACGTCAAGCAGGTCAAATATGTATAGGTTGATAGATCAGTGCATTGAAAACCAGGGGCCATAACAAACAACCAAACTTGGGAATTATAATGCACCCAGAGACAAAACATTCCATAAATCTTTTTATTTGAATTAATACTTCATTGACACTTTAATATGCAGAGCTTAGAATATCTATAAGTGGCACGGTTATATCAAAGTGAAAAAGACTGTTTACTCTCTTGTACTGCAATGTTAGAAGTGTGCTTTAATTCCATTTCAGAAACAGTTCAGCAAACAGAATGAATAGAATGAAAGTAGCAAATTCACAGTATAATATTCTAAATCTTAATATTTTTTACAACTTCACAAATGAGAGGCTACAGTACAAATTGAAGCTTCATAAACGAAAGTTTTTAACTGAAAATGTAAAGTACCCACTAATTCAAGTAGTATCTTCTACGCATTCATCGTGAATGTGATCTCCAAGACAATACAGATAGGCACGTAAAACGGCGAAAGCCGGAATTTTATCAAACCAAAATAGAGTTAAACAGTTTGTGGTAACGAACTGTTAGTAAGGAGTGACTCGGCCCAATAGTAACCGAAACTCTAAAAAACAGAATATGAATAAACAATAGATATATCAAAAGAATTTGCTTTTTTATGCTGATTCCAAATTTGTAATATTTATTAAGTTTAATGTTACCCCTCAAAAATTACGAGCCTGAGAAAATTTGCCCAGTTTTCAAAAAAGGGGGGAATCATCCCACAAAAGTCAAGGAATCTGATTGAAAATTGCACCATCAGATTCAGCGTATGAGAAAACTGTACTGTAGAGTTTTCAAGCTCCTATCTTTAAAATTTGGAGCTTTGTATATCTTTGCCAGAAGAAAGAACACTGATGTGTTTTTATTCATTTATTTATTTTTTGTTCTACCCAGCGGTGATCGTGTCGAACCAATGGTCCAAGAAGACTGGGAGGGAATTAACTTTAACGAAAAATGAAAGTTCTAGTGCCCTTTTTAACTGACCAAATAAATTCGATAGATTAGATAAAATATTTATTTAAAAAAATAACTATCACAAACCCACAAAGGGCCGAATTTGGACTTCGGAGTCGACAAATCATATGATTACGCGAAAACTGGCAAAAACAACAACGAAAAAGAACAATCACAATGGATAATCATTTGTGAGTCAATAATTTTACTGTAACTAGCCCCCCTCCCACCCCCTTTTTCTCTCAAAGTCGTCTGATTAAAACTTTGAGATAGCCATTTTGCTCAGTATAGTTCAAAGATCCAATAAGTATGTCTTTGGGGATGACAAGACTCCCCCCAGAGTCACCGGGGGGAAGGGCCGCAAGTAATGAAATATAGTGTTTGTTATTTGGAAGTATACCGAGATTTTTTAGGGGGGAGGGGGTCTGGGGATAATTTTTCTACGGAGAGATTTTCCCATAGAGATGGAAGTTTCCGGGCGTGAACTTTCCAGGAGAAATTTTACACAGGGGAATTTGCCAGAATTCATATACGAAATTCACTTTACTTGTCTTAGTTTCTTGTTGGTGATCCCATATTATATGTGGATATGCTCTGGGGGAATTGTCCGGGGAAAATTTTCAGCGGAGTTGAATTTCTCTGGGGGATTCTTACGTGGGTGGGGGACGTTTCCTGCGGGAAAAACTTTCCATTGGGAGGGATTTCCGGGAAATATTTCCCACGCAGGAGGGGCGGGGAGTTCCGCCATGACTTTCCAGCGGAATCGTAAGCAAGAAATTTTCTGGGGGGAATTCGCAGCGATGATGGAATTGCCCAGGGGTAATTTACCGGGGTAAGAATTTTACGTGAGAGTAGCTGTCCATGGGGAAATTTGTCTTGGGGGAGGATTTTCAAGGGAGAGGGTGGATTTCATGGTGTTATCTGAAACACGATCGGAAATTAAATAAAAAAGAGTTTTTCAAGTGAAAGTAAGAAACAACACTAAATTCAAAACGAACAGAAACTATTCTATATAATTATGAGGGGAGCTGCTCCATCCTCAGTATCCGGCTCTTTAAGCTAAAGTTTGACTTTTTATCCCAATTTTATAAGAACGATTCCTGAGACACTAGGGTCGTTTAGTTAAAATCAGAACCTTTTTAAAAGTACTTAAAAAACTTGAAGCATGAAGAGAGATTTAGGAGGGGACAGTCCCCCCCCTCACATAGGGAATCATTTTTGTTCATTTTAAGTTTTAATGTTGCTCCTTACTTTCAGTAGAAATTTTTTTTTCATTTAATATTACCAAAAGATGAGATGTGGAACTAATGATGTGGGTATAGTGCATTGCAAAAAAGCCTGTAATAACCATTATAATTTTGGCCAACATTGTCAATACAACTTTTTTTTATACGACTTTACAAGAGATTTTTAAGGGTTGAAAAAATTTGTTTTCAATTAATTTCCTCATCCCCTTCCTCAAATTAAATCATGTGTACGCACCTGATGATGCTCTGGAATGCCTTCACTTCTTAGACTATGACTTCTTTTACTAACCTTCTTATTTTATTTTTTAAAGAGCTTACACTCTGGACGAGCCACAGTTCAACTTTACGTGCAACAATGACTGCTCCTGCTCGTTGGCTTTGTATGATCCAATATGCAGTTCTGATGACGTGCTATATTTTTCTCCTTGTTTTGCTGGCTGTACATCTTCTCCAGAATCAGGTGTAAGTTTATTATTTTGCAGTACTTTTATAAGGCATATACGCAAGAGATAGGAGCCTTGGAGTCAGGACCCCCGGGAAGTAAAAGAAAGAATGATCTAAAATCTACAGAGATTGTGAAGAAAGACTTTATTTTAAACTGACAAATTCTAAAGATTTTATTTGAAAAAAGGCATGTCTAATAAAAATAAGAATTTGTATATGCAGTGTGATAAGGCTGCATCCAGGATTTTTTCTCGGTAGAGGGGGGGGGTAACAAAAAACCTTATATAGCACATCAGCAACTTCTTTATAAACATTTTTGTCACTTTTTTACGGGTAGAAATTCACAAAAATACCAGATATTTCGGTCACATATGCAGTGACCGTCATCAGTAGTAAAACTGAAAACGGAGTAGTAAAGAGTGATGACGGTCACCGCCTTTGTGACCGAAATATCTGGTATTTTTTAAAAATTTTATCCCTATTTGAACTTTTGTTTATCGTCATGGAAAGGCAGTTTGGTCTTCGAAATTATCTAATCCACAACAATGGTTACTGTGCACTTTTTTCTTCCATTTGTTTTATAGAGTTGCCTGACTCGGCTTTTATTTATTGTTGTGGATTAGGTTAAAATTTAACAAACATTTGGCATAAAAAAAGTATTTTATAGGTATGTGTTGGACACTGGAGAATATATCAAAGTATATTTTAATGAAAAATTAAATTGGGCTTAGAAAATACTATTTAGTGTTGAATGCCAAAACTTTCTGTTTTTCATTTTGGGCTCAAAATCATTATTTTTAGGGAGTATCCTTAAAAGGGTATAAAATCTACTTCAAAATTATGCTTGAAAAGAAAAATATTTAGGTAATTGCAAAACTAATAGTAAAGTTGAATTTTTCAGTTTTACTGCCGGTTGTGCACAAAGTTGAGCACAAACCCTACGTATTTAAACTCACCAGTTTTACTAAAGATCTGTGGATTCCTTCTCACGGATTCTGAACAACAGAAGTTTAGCATTTCCATCACAGAGTATAACCATTGACCCCCCCCCCCCCAACTCTCCCTTAAAGTGCAACCTAAGCCCTACCTGCTTATGCTTACCGATTTTACTAAGGATCTGAAAATTCCGTCTCACGGATTCGGAACAACAGAAGTTTAGCATTTCCGTCACAAGGGATAACCAATGACAACGCCACAGACAACCGAATCTATAATTCTAACTCTGCGCAGTGTAGGTTGAATTCCACCATCCTGCCAATTATCTAGGCTGATGACAAGACATTTTACAGCCCCTAGTATCTCTAAAGAGGTCGAATCAAGTGAAAAACACGGCAAGGCCAAATTACGAGCCTAACCTCCCAACGAGTCCATTGATACCCAACAGCTTGTTCTGATAGATGTCTCAGTGACTAAAATTTAGAAATCTATCACTCGCAGAGGTAGGATCCGATAGGACCCCGAAAAGGAACACATAAGACAGCATTTCTCACTTTATATTAAGTATAATTAAAATCTGACTAACTGATTACATCTGTCTGATGCCGATGATTAGATTCAGAGAAAGCCTCTCCTGTCCGATGATACATGAGTTGGAGTGTATCTAGAAGAGTTTAATTTAAAAAAAAAGATTTTTAACTTAAAGTAAGGAGTAATATTAAGACTTAAAGCGAACAGAAATTATACCGCATATGAAAGGGGCACTCCCCTCCTCAACAGTAGGGAGCTATCAGGAGGTACCACGAGAACACCATGCTGCCATCTGCAATTTAGTCTAACGCCAAGCTAACATAATTTATTCAAGGATTATTGATCCAGGAAGGGGACAGATTTCTGAGAAATTGATTGCATAATCGACTAGGACAAAAGGAGAGAGAATTTCTGGGAAAATGATTTACATAATCGAAGGGGAACTAGTTTACTGTGAAATTGATTTGCATAGTCGAGGAGAATTATTAATTCTCGAAAGCGGAAATTATTGGTTATTTCTAAGGAGAATTATTGATCCATAAAATGGGAACTTATTTGATGTTTCTAAAGAGAGTTATTGATCCACTAATGGATTTAGAAATGACATCACTTATTTCCTAGCAATTATACGGGACTCTAAGGAGATAGAAATTCTATTTTTAAATGTGGCTTCTCTGATCTTTAGTGACAGAGATAAATTGATATTTTATTTTTAAATATGGCTTCTCTGATCTTTAGGTCAGAGAGATAAATTGATATTCTATCGAAGCCATAATAGTGTAGCTAGGAACACCTTCGAGATGAAGACAGATTGAATATATTTTACGCGGGAAAGGGTTTTCTAGAAATTTCAAATGTGACAGCGCAGTGTTGTCGAAACAAAGGAACACGCAGAAATTACTTTTAGGGGATTATTTGGGCGAAACCGTTTGAGACATTTTAGAAGATGATTTGAGCGAAACAGTTTGAGACATTTTAGAAGAATATTTGGGCAAAACAGTTTGAGACATTTTAGAAGATGATTTGGGGTGAAACTCTGTGGTCGTTATAATACACAAGCTCCATTTGAACAATGTTGTGAGGTCCCCATGCCCTCAACCCAAAGGGCCCAATCCCCCCGGACTGCCAAAGGCCCCCTGGGCCCCAAAATGCCCCCGAGCCCCAAAGGCCCCCGGGCTCCCAAAGGCCCCCAGGTCCCCAAAGGCCCCGTGGTCCCCAAAGGGCCCTGGGCCCCAAAAGACACCCCCCCTTCCTCCCTCCCTGTTTTAGTTAGAGTTGAAGTTTAGTTATAGTTAAGAGTTTAGAGTTTTAGCTTAGAGTCTTAGCTTAGAATTTTAGTTAGAGTTGAAGTTTAGTTTAGTTATAGTTAAGAGTTGAGAGTTTTAGCCTATATTCTCAGCTTGGAGTTTAGTTAGAGTTGAAGTTTAGTCTAGCTATAGTTAAGAGTTTGGAGTTTTAGCTTAGAGTCTTAGCTTTGAGTTTTAGTTAGAGTTGAAGTTTAGTTTATTTATAATAAATGGTTTTACCTTAGAGTCTTAGCTTAGAGTTTTAGTTAGAGTTGAAATTTAGTTTAGTTATATTTAAGAATTTAGAGTTTTAGCTTAGAGTCTTAGCTTAGAGTTTTAGTTAGAGTTCTAGTTTAGTTTAGTTTTAGTTAAGAGTTTTAGCCTAGAGTCTTAGCTTAGAGTTTAGTTAGAGTTGAAGTTTAGTTATAGTTAAAGTTTAGTTATAGGTAAGAGTTTAGAGTCTTAGCTTAGAATTTTAGTTAGAGTTGAAGTTTAGTTTAGTTATAGCTAAGAGTTTAGAGTTTTTAGCTCAGAGTCATAGCTTAGATTTTTTGATAGAATTGAAGTTTAGTTTAGTTATAGTTAAGAGTTTAGAGTTTTAGTTTAGAGTCTTAGCTTAGAGTTTTAGTTAGAGTTCTAGTTTAGTTTAGTTTTAGTTAAGAGTTTAGAGTTTTAGCTTGGAGTCTTAGCTAAGAGGTGTAGTTGTAGTTCTAGATTAGTTTAGTTTTAGTTAAGAGTTTAGACATTTTTCTTGGAGTCTTAGCTTAGAGTTTTAGTTAGAGTTCTAGTTTAGTTTAGTTATAGTTAAGAGTTTAGAGTTTTAGCTTAGATTCTTAGCTTAGAGTTTTAGTTAGAGTTCTAGTTTACTTTAGTTTAGTTAAGAGTTTAGAGTTTTACCCTAAAGTGTTAGCTAAGAGTTTATGTTAGGGTTGAGGTTTAGCTTAGTTATAGTTAAGAGTTTAAAGTTTAACCTTAGAGTCTTAGCTTAGAGTTTTAGTTAGAGTTCTAGTTTAGTTTATTTTTAGTTAAGAGTTTAGAGTTTTATCCTGCAGTATTAGCTTAGAGTTTTAGTTAGACTTCTCATTTAGTTTAGTTTTAGCTAAGATTCTAGAGTTTTACCTTAGAGTCTTAGCTTAGAGTTTTATTTAGAGTTCTAAATTAGTTTATTTTTAGTTAAGAGCTTAGAGTTTTAGCCTAGAGTCTTAGCGTAGAGTTTTAGTTAGAGTTCTAGTTTAGTTTACTTTTATTTAAGAGTTTCGAGTTTTACCTTATAGTCTTAGATTATGATTTTATTTAGATTTGAAGTTTATTTATAGTTAATATATTATAGTTATATATTAGAGTCTTAGCTTAGAGGTTTATTTAGAGTTCTAGTTTAGTTTAGTTATAGTTAATAGTTTAGAGTTCTACCATATAGTCTTATCTTAGAGTTTATGTTAGAGCTCTAGTTTAGTTTAGTTATAGTTAAGAGTTTAGGATTTTAGCTTAGAGTCTTAGCTTAGAGGTTTTGTTAGAGTTCTAGTTTAGTTTAGTTTTTGTTAAGAGTTTAGAGTTTTAGCTTAGAGTCATATCTTAGAGTTTTAGTTAGAGTTCTAGTTTAGTTTAAGTTAAGAGTTTTAGCTTAGAGTCTTAGCTTAGAGTTTTAGTTATAGTTGTAGATTAGTTTGATAATAGTTAAGAGTTTAGAGTTTTTGATTAGAGTCTTAGCTTAGATTTTTAGTTAAAGTTGTAGTTTAGTTAAGTTTTAGCTTAGATATTTAGCTTAGAGTATTAGCTTGCAGTTTAATTTTAGTTTATGTATAGTTAAGAGTTTAGAGTTTTAGCTTAGAGTCATAGCTTAGAGTTTTAGCTAGAGTTCTAGTTTAGTTTACTTAAGAGTTTTAGCTTAGAGGTTTTGCCTAGAGTATTAGCTTAGAGTTCTAGTTAGAGTTGAAGTTTAGTTTAGTTATAGTTTAGAGATTAGAGTTTTAGCTTAGAGTTTTAGCTTAGAGTTTTAGTTAGAGTTCTAGTTTACTTAGTTTTAGTTAAGAGTTGTGGCTTAGAGTCTAAGCGTAGATTCTCAGCTTAGAGGTTTAGTTAGAGTTGACGTTTAGTTTAGTTATAGTTAAGAATTTAGAGTTTTTGCTTAGAGTCTTAGCTTAGAGTTTTAGTTAGAGTTCTAGTTTATTTTTACTTAAGATTTATAACTTTGAGTTTTATCCTAGAGTAAAGGAGGGGGACAAAATGTATTAATGCAAATACTAGAGTAAACTATTCACAAAGTTCCACATTATTACATAGAATTACCAACAACAAAGGTTAGATTAGGTTAGGTTAGAGGTTAGGTTTCTCCAATTTTAAAGTAGGTTAGGTTAGCTTAGCTTATCATGAGCGCTCATGATAAGCTAACCTAACCTAACGTAACTTAAACGTAGAGAAACCTAACCTTTAACCTAACCTAATCTATGACAACCGTCGACTTGCAGCATTTGAAACTAAGTGCCTCCGCCGCATCGGCGGGATCACTTACCTTGATAGAATCTCAAATTTTGAACTTTTCGAGCGCCTTAAAGTACAACAAACAATTCTCATGAAGATCCAGCTCCAGCAACTACGATGGCTCGGTCACGTATAACGGATGAGTCGGTCTCGTCTCCCAAAAATCACCTTCGAAGGCCAAATTCACGGTTCTCGTCCTCGTGGTCGTCCCCCAAAAAGGTGGAAGGAAAACTTTGCACCTCACCGCCTCTCGGACCTTCTTCGCCTAGCAAAAGACCGTGAAGCATACAGAAGGCACATCCACGCCGTTACGAAGAAAGAGGCCCCAAGACGACCTTCAAGGACGGATGGGACTTAAGTAAGTAAGTAAGTAAGTAACTAAAACTAAACTAAACTAGAACTCTAACAAAAACTCTAAGTTAATACTCTAAGCTAAAACCTTAAGCTCTTAACTATTACTAAAATAAACTTCAACTCTAGCTAAAACTCTAAGCTAATACTATAAGCAAAAACTCTAATCTCTTAACGAAAATGAAACTTCAACTCTAACTAAAACTCTAAGTTAAGACTCTAAGCTAAAACTCCAAACTCTTAACTATAACTAAACTAAACTAGAACTCTAACGAAAACTCTAAGCTAAGACTCTAAGCTAAAACTCAAAACTCTTAACTACAACTAAACTAAACTTCAACTCTAACTAAAACTCTAAACACTTAACTAAAACTAAAGTAAACTTCAACTCTTATTAAAACTCTAAGCTAAGACTCTAAGCTAAAACTCTTAACTATAACTAAACTAGAACTCTAACTAAAACTCTAAGCTAAGACTCTAAGCTAAAACTCTTAACTAAAACTAAAGTAAACTTCAACTCTGACTAAAACTCTAAGCTAAGACTCTAAGGTAAAACTCTAAACTCTTAACTAAAACTAAACTAAACTAGGACTCTAACAAAAACTCTCAGCTAAAACTCTAAGCTAAAACACTAAACTCTTAACTATAACTCAACTAAACTTCAACTCTAACTAAAACTCTAAGCTAAGACTCTAGTCTAAAACTCTAAGCTAAGACTCCAAGCTAAAAATATAGACTATGAAATATTACTAAACTGAACTAGAACTCTAACTAGATCTCTAAGCTATGAATCTATGCTTAGAATCAAAACTGTTAACTATAACTAAACTAAATTAAAATTCAACTCTAACTAAACTCTAAGCTATTATTCTAAGCTAAAACTCTAAGCTAAAACTCTTAACTAAAACTAAGCTAGAACTCTAACTAAAACTCTAAGCTAAGACTCTAATCTAAAACTCCAAACTCTTAACTAAATCTAAACTTCAACTCTAACTAAAACTCTAAGTTAAGACTCTAAGCTAAAACTCTAAGCTCTTAACTAAAACTAAACTAAACTTCAACTCTAGCTAAAACTCTAAGCTAAGACTCTAAGCTAAAACTCTAAACTCTTAACTAAAATGAAACTTCAACTCTAACTAAAACTCTAAGTTAAGACTCTAAGCTAAAACTCCAAACTCTTAACTATAACTAAACTAAACTAGAACTCTAACTAAAACTCTAAGCTAAGACTCTAAGCTAAAACTCTAAACTCTTAACTACAACTAAACTAAACTTCAACTCTAACTAAAACTCTAAACACTTAACTAAAACTAAAGTAAACTTCAACTCTGATTAAAACTCTAAGCTAAGACTCTAAGATAAAACTCTTAACTATAACTAAACTAGAACTCTAACTAAAACTCTAAGCTAAGACTCTAAGCTAAAACTCTTAACTAAAACTAAAGTAAACTTCAACTCTGACTAAAACTCTAAGCTAAGACTCTAAGGTAAAACTCTAAACTCTTAACTAAAACTAAACTAAACTAGGACTCTAACAAAAACTCTCAGCTAAGACTCTAAGCTAAAACACTAAACTCTTAACTATAACTAAACTAAACTTCAACTCTAACTAAAACTCTAAGCTAAGACTCTAGGCTAGAACTCTAAGCTAAGACTCTAGGCTAAAACTCTAAACTCTTAACTATTACTAAACTAAACTTCAACTCTAACTAAAACTCTAAGCTAAGACTCTAAGCTAAAACTCTAAACTCTTAACTATAACTAAACTAAACTAAACTTCAACTCTAACTTAACTAAAACTTTAAGCTAAGACTCTAGGCTAAAACTCTAAGCCAAAACTCTTAACGAAAACTAAACTAGAACTCTAACTAAAACTCTAAGCGAAGACTCTAATCTAAAACTCTAAACTCTTAACTAAATCTAAACTTCAACTCTAACTAGAACTCTAAGTTAAGACTCTAAGCTAAAACTCTAAACTCTTAACTAAAACTAAAGTAAACTTCAACTCTAACTATAGCTCTAAGCTAAGACTCTAAGCTAAAACTCTAAACTCTTAACTAAAACTATAGTAAACTAGAACTCTAACGAAACCTCTAAGCTAAGACTTTAAGCTAAAACTCTAAACTCTTAATAGAAAACTCTAAACTCTTGGAAAGATCCTTCCAGGTAACCCCCCCCCCCACTACCAGCAAAAATATCCCCTGAAAACGTATGTATGCTTCCCAATAACTAATACTATAGGTAAACATTGGCCGAAGTTCATAACTTGCAGCCCTTCCCCCGGGGACTGTGGGGGATTAACTCATCCTCACAGACATAGTTATTATATTTTTCGACCATGCTCAACAAAATTGCTGTCTAAAAATTTTGATCGGGTAAGTTTGGGAAAAAATTAGCCTGGGAGTGGGCCTGTTTACCCTCCATTTTTTGTCACTTAAAAAGGGCAATATAACTTTTAATTTCCGTTCCAATAAGCCTTCCCGGGACATTCTAGGACCATTGGGTCGATACGATCGCCCCTGGGGAAAAGAAACAAAAAAACAAATTAACATGCATCCGTGATCTTTCTTCTGGCAGAAAATACAAAATTCCACATTTTTACAGATAGGAAATTGAAACCTTTACAGTAGGGTTTCTGATATGCTGAATCTGATGGTGAGATTTTCATTAAGAATCTATAACTTTTAGGGGATGTTTCCCCCTTTTTTCGAAAATCAGGCAAATTTTCTCAGGTGCGTAACTTTTGATGGGTAGGGCTAAACTTGATGAAACTTATATATTTGAAATCAGCATAAAAATCTGATTCTTTTGATGTATCTATTGGTATCAGAATTTTGTTTTTTAGAGTTTCGGTTACTATTGAGGTGGGTCGCTCCTTACTTACAGTTCATTACCACGAAGTGTTTTATACAGAAAAGCAATTTGAGATGCTATAATAGATAATTTCATTGTTGAAAGCGAGTTTGGCAGTTCGTAATCTCTACGAAATTTTTGTTAGCTAAAATAGTTTTGTTTTGTTTATTTTTTACGCTACAAGCTAAAAAAAAAGGCATTTACATTTTCTTCCTGAAAACTCACCATAAATCTTCTAAACTTCAGAGTGTTCTTTTTTCTGCATCCTCATCCCATATAAGAAAAAAGGTTTTGAATTTAAATCTCTTACTATTACCCAGCAACACAGTGCTGATCGTGTGAAAACTATAGAAGCTAGAACAATTAATCACATTGTGAAACTGGGGCACGCACAACTACATTATAAACCTTATCGCATAGCCGGAGAAATTAAAATTTGTAGCTCAATACTAAAATACAACGCACATTTTTAAGCTTTTTCTCCACATGCAACCATAATATTTCTATCACCGAGAGTGCTCACAAGGCGATCGTTGATCTGTTTTTGTGTGAAAACTGAAAAACTAAAAAAAACTCCTTGCACAAAACCGTTAATACCACAAAAATGTGTTCACACACATATACAAAACCAGTACAGTAATGTTGTTCTGTTGCTCACAGAACATAGTATGATGTTCTTATACTCCATAATAGGAGTATAAGATGAATTCTGAGATATGTTAAATTCAATGAATTTGATCTGCTTTTGTACATCATTAATAGACCTAAAATATCCGTACAACTTTAAAATTTGAGCTTGGTCATACATCATGGTCTAGATTTCTCTTTTGTAGTTAGAAAAAAAGAAGAAAAATCAAATCTCAATTTGTATTTGTAATTTAGTATTCCTTTTCTCTACCATTGTTTATATTTTTATTGTCATTAAACTTCTTTAAAGTATTTTATTTCATTTGCTGTTCACTTGTGCCTGATTATGTACCCTAATGACTGTTCTATAGGTATTTTACAGTTTTAATATTTTAATCTGTTCACTGCTAGGGGTTTTAGCATGAAGATAGTATTCCCTGTTTGGTTTTGGGTTTTATACGATTCTTCAGGTTTTACCAATAGCTTAATTTTAAACTTAGTGATCTGTAATTCGTTTTTTAGGTTTACACGGACTGTTCTTGTGTTAATTCGTCACCAAGAAATTACACGATAAATGATAATTTTACTATCCAAGGGATTGCTAAAGCTGGAAAATGTTTCAACGATTGTGATTCACTTGATTTTTTCCTGGCTATTTTGTTCCTTCTCCTCTTTGTTACGGTGATGAGCATCATGCCTGCACTCTCAGCAACTTTAAGGTAACTAGTCACTTATTAGTATTGTGCTGCTTCTGATCTTATTTTCTCTATTAGTAGGTTTCTATCAATTTGAAATTTACTGTTGCTAAAAATCTTGGCAGCATGAAGTTGCATGAGGTCAACACAACTGCACAAGCTCCTTCTCCAAACCGCTTTATTCAAAGCTTCACTCTGTTCCCCTTCCCATGAAATTCCCAATTTCTTTGATTCAATTTTTAGAATCTTTCCCCATCCCGTCCGAGAAAAGAGCTGGTGTTTTCCCCTTGGAAAATTTCCTCTGGAAAATTCTACCCCACAAACAATCCCCCCGCGGAAAATTCTCCCCTGGAAAATCACCCCCATGGAAAAATCCCTCACCAAAAAAATTGATAAGCAAAGAGAGATTAAAACAGCCGGATACCCCCCCCCCCCAAAAAAAAATACCTTTCGCAAAAATACCCTCGAAAAATTCCCCCTCCTCCGGAAAATAATCACCTAAAAAAATACCCCCGCAGAAACCCCCCCCCCCCAGAAAATAAACCTCCCAGAAAATACCCCCTTTGGACCCCCTCCCGAAAACACCCCCGCAAATTATACCCCCCCCCCCGCAGCTGTTTGGTCTCCAATCGCTTTTGACTTATAAAAAAAGAACTAGAACTCTCAATTTCTGACGTAATCAGCACCCTTCGAAGTTTCTGCAACCATGAGGAGGAGGTGGGGATGAGAAAGAGGCATCCCCCTTCCTATACGGAATAAGTTCTGCCTATTTTGTGGTTTAATGTTACTCTTTGTTTTCATAATAACAGCGTAGACCAGAAATATTCCCAGTCATCTTGGATTAAATATCAATATCATATTTTTGATGCCTTATTAAAAGTTCTTTTTGGTAAAAAAGTCAAAAGTTTTTTTAATAGTCAAAAGCAACCATAAAGCTACTAGCCCCCCCCCCCCCGTCCGTCCTTTTTTTCCAAATGTTTCGGACAAAAAATTTTAAGATACCCATTTTGTTAAAAATAGTTGAAAGAACAAATAACAAAAGCCGCGAGGTCGGCCCAGCCTCCCAGAGTCTGGGGGCAGATATTGTAAGTTATTCCTCGGGGGCATGTAAGGTTTTTATGTAAGGGTTTCTAAAATAGTTCAAAGATCAGATAAGGCCGACCCCCTCCCACTAAAAAAACTTATTAACGATATTTTATTCCAAAACTTAAGGAAGCTAGCTCCTGGCCCCCTCCATTGTCTAGCCCCCCCCCAAAAAAAAGATACTAACGATGTTTTATTCCAAACCTTATGGGAGCTGACCCCCTAGACCTTCATGGCCCGATCCCCCTCCCCCCGAAAAACTTATTAATGATAGTTCATTCCAAAACTTATGATAGCTGGCCCCTGGCCCTTCATGGCCCGCTCCCCCCCAAAAACAACACAAAACTTATTAGCGATACCTGGCCCTCCATGGCCCGGGCCCCTTAAAAATATTAGCGACATTTTACTCCAAAACTTATGGGAGCTGACCACTGGCCTTCCATGGCCCGAACCCCCCCCCCCTCCTTCCCCAAAAAATAAGAAAATATATCAACGATGTTTTATTCCAAATTTATGGGAGCTGACCCCCGGCCTTCCATGGCCCAGCCCCTCCTTCCCCTAAAATTTATTGCCGATATTGTATACCAAAACTTGTGGGAGCTGACCCCTGATTCTCCATTGCCCGAACCCCACCACCAAAAGACTTTTTTAACGGAATATTGTTCTAAAACTTATTCCAGCTGATCCCTGGCCCTGCATGGCCCATCACCCAAAGAAATGAAAATATTACCGATATTTTATTCTGAAACTTTTGGGAGCTACCCCCAGGCCCTTTACAGCCCAAGCCTCCCCCTCCTAAAAATTTATCAGCGAAATTTTAATCCAAAACTAATCTGTGCTTATCCCTGGCACTCCATACCCCCCCCCCCCCCAAAAAAAAATATATACATATCAACGATCTTTTGTTCCAAGCTTATTGGAGCCGATCCCTGGCCCCATGGCCGAAACCCCTCCCCCTAAAATTATTGACGATATTTTATCCCAGAACTTATGGAAGCTGACCCTTGACCTTCCATGGACAAACCCTCTCCTCTCCTCCCGGAAAAAATATTAACGATATTTTGTTCCAAAACTCATGGAAGCTGAGCCTTGGCCTTACATGACCCAACCACCCTCCCTCTCCGCCAAAAAATTATTAATGATATTTTACTCCAAAACTTATGGGAGCTGATCCTTGGCCCTCCATGACCCAACCCATGGCTCAACTTTGGTAGAACATACATTTTGGTAGAAAATATATTGGTAGGAACATACCAAAATTCACTATTTTTTCATTGTTTTTATTTGTAATACTTTCTCTGTGGCTGCTCACTTATGCATATAAAGGAGTGGGGTTTTTTGGATTCATCCGCGGTAGCTTTCCGGGGAGATTCACATGCAGAATTTTTCACGGGTGGGGGTTTGACGCGGGGGAATATTCTGGGGGAATTTTCTGAGGGCAGTGCCTCTAGCACCAAAAGATTGTTTGGAAGTTTTGGTATTGCGCAGGCGCAACACTGTTCAAAAAGGTCACTATAACTATATATGTCTCCAATAGTCTTGGAAAGAACTAATAAAATTAAACTGATTATTTGATATATGATAATATTCATTGCTAAAAGCTCGCCAGTTCTAGGTCTTACTATCCTCTCATGCAACAACCATACTTTAAACGAGTTTAAATACTTACATTGCACTAAATGTTACGTTAGTTTCGGCAATATACAAATAAATCCATTAATGGTCAAATCCATGTGATCCTCTCCCTTCTAAGTCACAAATGGAATAATTTAAAGAATCACAGTTATGAACACCTTTGTTATATTTATCGAATCTCTTTTTCTCATTTCATTCAATCCCTGTTCTAAGACAGAATAAAAATTTTAACAGAATAAAAATTCTGTTTAATTTTATTAATTGTTTTCAAGACTGCTCAAGACAAATATAATTTTACTACATGGCTACTGCCCCCTTCCCTAATTGTAAGTCTAAAGCCTACTGCTTCATTGGCGCTTCACTGAAAACGAATTATATTACAAAAATTTTCTTTTCCAGTTATTACAGCATTGAAATTGAAAATAAAAATTACAGTGAAATAAAATCTTGAACTCATGAGCTTTCAACAATTAAAATCATTATATATTAAATATTCAGTTTGATTTTATCAGTTCTTTCGAAGACTGTTCAGGACATACAGTTTTACAGTAAATCGCCGATGATGCAGCAGGTTTTAGACGTTTCAAACAGTTCGTGGTAACGAACTGTAAGTAAGGAGCGACCCGGCTCAATGGTAACCGAAACTCTAGAAAACGGGTTTTTGATACCAATAGATACATCAAAAGAATAAGATTTCAATGCTGATTTCAAATATATAACTTTCATCAACTACCCATCAAAAGTTACACTCCTGAGAATATTTGGCTTATTTTCGAAAAAAGGTGGAAAGAACCTCCAAAAACCATATAACCATGTTGAAATTCCTACCAGCATATTAAGTATATCATATAGCCATACGTCCTAGTTTTCAAGACCACATATAGAAAAATGCTTGCCTTTGCATTTTTTGCCCCAAGAAAGATCACGGATGTGTTGGTATTTTTTTGTTTGTGTTTTTGTTTTTTTCCCCAGGGGTGATTTCATTGATTCAGTCGTCCTAGAATATCTTGAGGGAGCTCATTCGAATGGAAAATATAAGTTCAAGTGCTCTTTTTAAGTGACCAAAAAATGGAGGACAGCTACGGTCCCTCCCACGCACATTCTTTTCCCAAAGTCACCCGATCGAAATTTGAGATAGCCATTTTGATCCGCATTGTCGAAAATATGATAAATATGTCTTTTAGGAGGACTTAATCCTCCGAAGTCCCTGGGGGAGGGCTAAAAGCTAAGAACTTTACCCAATGTTAACATAGGCTAGTATTGGTTATTGGGAAGTATACAGAAGTTTTCAGGAGGTTTTTTTTCTGGTAGTGGGAGGGAAGGGTGGGGCCGGGGTTATGATGGAGGATCTGTTCATGAAGGAAGTTTTCATGGGGGAAGGGAAATTGCCAGGAAGGGGGCGCCGGACTTGCCAGCATTATTGATTGGTTATTGGGAAGTATACAGACATTTTCAGGAAGGATTGTTTTCTGGAGGGGGGGGCTAGATGAGTGGGTTACTCTGGAGAATCTAACCGTGGAGGATGTTTCTTTGGGGGAAGGGACATTTCGATGAAGGGGTCGCCGGATTTCCAAGCATTATTTAAAAAACGATCAGAAATTAAATAAAAAAAACAAGTTTTTTCAACGGAAAGTAAGAAGGAACATAAGAACTTAAAACGAACAGAAATTATAACGTATGTGAGGAGGTTCTCCCCCAAGTCAATACCTCGCTCTTTACGCTACAGTTTTTTTTTAGTGCTTTCAAAAGAGCTATATATTATAATTAAACGGCCTTTGTGATTCAGGTGTTTTTTAATAAATTTTTTTTTTAACTTTTAATTTACTGAGCGTTGAATTGACTAAGGGGAGAACCCCCTCATATACGTAATAACATAGACGTAATAAAAAAAAACAATAAAAAAACAAGCGATACGGCTCAATAGTAATCGAAACTTTTAAGAACCGAATTTTGATGTCAATAAATGTATCAAAAGAATGGGTTTATAATGCTGATTCTAAATATATAAATTTTATTAAGTTTAGTATTACTCATCAAAGGCTACGAGCCTGAGAAAATTTACTCGATTTTTTAAAGAGGGGGAAAAATCCCCTACAAGTGAAAGAATTTTAATTAAAATCACACCGTCAGATTCAGCGTATCAGAACACACTACTACAGAGGTTTCAAGCTCATATCTGCAAAAATCTGCAACTTTGTATTTTTTGCAAGAAGAAAAATATAAGAATATAGAATTTCGTTACGTAAGTTAATTTGTAAAGACATCCATTTAGCAAAAGAAAATTAAAATTTTTATGCAAATTTTGTTTACTTATTCAATGACGGTTAGCTAAAATAAAAGCTGCATTAACTAAAAAACGATCAGAAATTAAATAAAAAAAAAAAGTTTTTTAAACTGAAAGTAAGGAGCGACATTAAAACTTAAAACGAACAGAAATTATTCTGTATATGAATGTCCCCTCCTCAACGCCTCACTCTTTACGCTAAAGTTTGAATCTTTCTCAAAACTCAATTTTTTTAATAAATAAAAAACTGTATCGTAAAGAGCGAGGCGGGGGGGAGGGGACAGCCCCTTTCCTATAAGGACTACTGTAGGGGCGGGTTCAGTTTTAATGTCGCTCCTTACTTTCAGTTTAAAAAACTTGTTTTTTTATATTTAATACAGTTAGGGAAGGATGCCGTACTCAAACTCTTGTTTGTAGTGATTTTTGTTCGTTTTAAGCTTGATTTGCATATTCAATTTAAGTTTTACTTGTTTTAAGATTTATTTATTTATATTAGTGCATGTTGTACGTTTGTTTGTTATGACTTTTTTTTTTAATTTCTATTCGTTTTGGGTTTCATTTATTCTTTAATAGTAGTATCTGGTCGTTTTGAATTTGAATTATTGTAGGTTTTTTATTTCTCCTGGTGTTCAGTTTAATATGGCCTTGACTTCAATTTTCTTCAATTTTGTTTTTAATTAATTGTAAAACAAGAGGGAATTTACCTAAGACAGTGACATTTTGTCAGATTTAAAAATATTTCGGCTAGTTAGGGAGTCAGGGATATACCTCATAGGACGCATTTTAATACCAAGACATCCCAACTCTCATTGAGCTTTCAGATAAACTAAATAAAAAGAACAAGTTCTACCAACTGAAAGTAAGGAGCAACATTAAAACTTAAATCGAACAGAATTTATTACGTATATGAAGGGGATGGCCCCCTCCTCAACACCTCGCTCTTTATGCTAACGTTTTTTAGTATTTTTAAAAAAGCTTTTCATTGTTCTAATTAAACTGCTTTTGTGTTTCTGGAGTCGTTCTTAAAGAATAGGGGCTAAATTCACACTTTAGCTTATATAGAGAGGTGTTGAGGAGAGGGCAACCCCCTTCACATACGTAATAATTTCTGCTCGTTTTAAGCTTTAATGTTGCTCCTTATTTTCAGATGAAAAAAATTGTTTTTTTATTTAATTTCTGGGCATTTTTTAATAATGTCAGGAAATCTGGCCCCACCTTCACGGAGAAATCCCCCTCCCCACAGAAATATGCTCTAGACAATAGGCTTTTCAACTAAAATGAACACAATGGCTATCTAAAAATTTTGATCGGAAAATTTTAGGAAAAGGGGGAGGGGGTCTAGTCGCCCTCTAATCTTTTTGGTCACTTTAAAAGGGAACTGGAACATTTAATTTCCGTTTGAATGAGCCCTCTCGCGATATTCTAGGGCCACTGAGTTGATACGATCACCCCTGGAAAAAAACAACAACAAAAAAACAACAAATAACCACGATTCCATGATCTTTCTTCCGGCAAAAATTGGAAAATCAACATTTTTGCAGATAGGAGGTAGAAACCTCTGAAATGTGTTTTTCTGATACGCTGAATCTGATGGTGTGATTTCATGAAGATTCCTCAACTTTTAGGGGGGTTTCCCCCTTTTTGGAAAATCCAATTTTCTCAGGCTTGTAGCCTTTGATGTGTTACACTAAACTTAATGAAACTTATGTATTTGGAATCAGCAAAACAAGTCGATTTTTATATATCTATCGGTATAAAAATTACGTTTTTTAGAGTTTCGGCTAGTATGGAGTCGCGTCGCTCCTTACTTACAGTTCGTTACCACGGACAGTTTGATACAGGATTAGTTCAAAGGGAGAGACGAGGGGAGAATAAAGGTAGAAATTCATGTATATTCCCAGGACCGTATTCAGGACTTTTATTCAGGGAAATTTTTTCAGGAGGGGGAGGGTACAAAAAAATAAAACGTATCAAAATGCTAAATTGACATTTAATCCCTCCTTCCGAGAATATTTCTGGTCTACGCTGTTATTATGAAAGTGAAGAGCAACACTTAACCCCTAAATGAGCAGAATTTATTCCGTATAGGAGTAAATCATTCCCACCTCCGCCTGATGGTCGTAGGAACTTTAAAGGTTGCTCATTCGAACAGGAATTGAGAGTTCTGGTCTTTTTTTTTTATAAGTTGGAAGTGATTGGAGACCAACAAGACGCGAGGAGGGGGATTATTTTCTGGGGGGATGTTTTACAGGGGGTATTTTCCAGGAGGGGGGTATCTTCCACGTGGCTTTTTTCCACGGGGTATTTTCTAGGGGGGGGGGGTAGCGCCTATCCCCAAAATAGGTACCTAAAAGGGTACTTTTCAATGCCCAAATTGTCTAATTCTCCATGAGCCTTCAGATAAATATAGGAAAGGGTTTAGGGGGACTGTTTAGGGGTTAATCTATCATCTTCCTTCATTTAGACTAAGCTTTGATAAGGGTGCTGCGGGGAGATGTCTCTCTTTTTATTACACAAAACGTTTCTTATATTCATTTTAAGGCTTCATTTAACTAAACTGAATTGCCTCATATTCCTGGGGTGTGGGGTAATAGTACCATTACCGTTGCTACAATCTCTTTTCTATGTAGTATAAATATTGTATTCACATGCCTACCGGCAAAGAGGGGAAAAAGGTGGGACAGGGCATAATGGGCCTTGCCAGAAAATTCTCAGGGGATGAGGGGTAACAAGTAATACCAGGAGCTTTATTTTCACCGATTTTACATCGTAATTTTCTTCTTTTCTTATACAAAATGTTTAAATTTATTTAAATATAAATATTCAATGTATTTCAACATCTGGGAACGCTATTGTGGAGGTCGCGATGGCTTCAGCCACGTAGAATACCAGGTCACGCAGAACTTCCATCCACATTAACAATTATACCTATCTCCGTCCACACGAATTTATTTAGTAAAATTATTATTAATAACTTATTCAACAAAACTACTCTTTATCGAAAATTTTGGCTAAATAAATCAAACCTAGTCCGAAATTTTACTTGTAATCCAGTATTTAAATCATAAATCAAATAACTGAAAAAGCAGGGAGCTACCAACTTATTTACAATTATTGGTACAAACACTTTAACAGCAGTAAATCCTGTGTTTTTTGGGCCGGTATCCCAAATCGTATTTTGGTCAAGCCTGGGCATGACGGAAAAACATTCAGAAATTAAATTTAAAAACAGCTTTTTTCAACTGAAAGTAAGGAGTAACATTAAAAATTTAAACAAACAGAAATTATTTCGTATATAAGGGGGCTGCCCCTCCTCGAAACCTCACTCTTTATGCTAAAGTTCGACTTTTTTCATAATCCTTTAAAATGACTGCTGAGACACAAGGGCCGTTGAACTGTAGTCAGTAACAACCAATTCTGTAGCAAATGGTTGAAAAGCAGACTTAATCTTCAAAAGGGCCTTGGAACTTTAGATTTCCAATTTAACGAGCCCCCTCTAAAGTTAATTCGATCACCCTTCCCTTAAAAACCTCATACCTTAACAATGGGCAACTTGCATAGTTTATAGTCCTTTCCCTGTGGGCTGAAAGGGGGTCGTCAAACCCAGAGGCATGGTATGTGAGCTTTGGACTATTTTGAAGAAAATGGCTATACCAAAATTCTGATTGGATGCGTTTGGGGAAGAAATGGTGTTAGGGTGGCTTGTTGCCCTCCAATCAGCCCCTCCGAAGGTTATACGACCGCTCTTTGATATGAAATGCCTCTGGACAAAAAATATCAATACATTAAACCCTTATGGTTCTTTTATGGCAACGCTATAGCATTGCTTCTGACTTAAATAGGTAAGTTGGGCTTTCAATTTCCCTTCTAATGAACATCCGAAATTATCCGGAGGAAATTTTCAGAGGGAAATTTTTCGCGGTGGGGGATTTTTCCGGGGTGAATTTTCCGTAGGGGGGGATTTTCCCCCCGGGAAATTTTCCAGAAGGAGTTTCCTGTGAGGAGCCAGTTTTCTGAAGGGGGGGGGGAGGACACCTAGACCCCCGTCCGAGATCGTCCTAATGTTCGTTTGTCCCCAGTTGGATTTTCAAAAGAAAAAACAGTTTTTGATAGTTTGTCATTTTCCCCCGTAAAACATGTTGTAGCCAACGTTTTGTATCCAAATGCTCAATAGCACTGAAGAGTTTTCCCAGTCTCTCTCTCTCTCTCTCTCTCTCTCTCTCTCTCTCTCTCTCTCTCTCTCTCTCTCTCTCTCTCTCTCTCTCTCTCTCTCTCTCTCTCTCTCTCTCTCCCTCCCTCTCTCTCACGTTTTGTTTATAAGCTAGTGTTTAAATAGCATGCAAAACTTCTTCCTCTTTTACAGGCCACGGAGCCTTTGGGTATCCGTAAGTTGTATTTTGTTGTCTGATGTTGTTTCCGTTTTTAAATATATCTTATGTATTTACCAGCTGGCCACAACTCTTACATTCTAGAACTCTTACAGAAAAATGCTAATTAAACATCATAGGCAGCGCAGTATTGCTGCCTAAGTAAAGAATTAGTGTAAAGAATAAGAGGTTGACTCCCTTTATGTGTACAATAATCTCTGTTCTTTTTAAACTCAGTGTCGTTGTTTAACTCTATTTGAAAACACTTGCGTTTTTAATTTAACACTTTCATAACATATCTATTCACAGATGTGTTAAAGCAGATCAAAGGAGTTTTGCACTTGGACTTCAATGGTTGACCATTCGATTAATAGGATCCATCCCAGGACCCTTAGCTTATGGTATGACTATTGATCAGTCATGTACGCTTTGGGACTCAGGATGTGGCGATGTATCTACATGTTTGCTGTATGACAACGCCGGATTGTCTTCGTAAGTTAACACTTTATTTTAGACTTATGCCTATCGGATGTATCTTTAAAATGTGATCTAGATAAATTTGAACTATGTATGAAATACAAAATTACCATGAAAGAATGTAAATTTTAATTTGAAAATATTCCATATTTTCATAAAGTTTCTTGTGTTCTCATATAATTCACACATTTTTTCTTTCGTCTGACCCCCATCCCTCAGATTAAATCACGCGTAAGTACCTTGTAATGCTAACATCCATACAGGTTTTTTTCACCTATAGTGGCTAATTGTCAATCTTCAATCTTCATTCAAGATACTTTGCTTTCAATATACTGAATTAGCTTCTCTTATTTTCATTTATCTATCCGATGTTTTCTTTACTACCATTTCTTCGATTTTTCTAATTTGAAATACAAAGCTAGGCACATAATCAGGAATGGGGCTTAAGTTCTACTCATACCTCCGGAAATCCCTGAACTATATGACTTTCTTAATGTTTCTTATGACTATATGACTTTCTTAATGTTTCTTGGATTTCCCATATAGCTCGTCTATCTTTTGCGTTCTATTAGCAGTTTTATCCCCAACCCCATGCTCCTAAATTTGAGAGAGAGAGAGAGAGAGAGAGAGAGAGAGAGAGAGAGAGAGAGAGAGAGAGAGAGAGAGAGAGAGAGAGAGAGAGAGAGAGAGAGAGAGAGAGAGAGAGAGAGAGAGAGAGAGGGGGACAATTTGGAAAAAGTGTTTTGAAGTCACAGGTATAGTCATGACAGTTATATAATATTTTGTCAAAAACAAAAAGTCAGTTTTGTTCCTATTTATGTGAAGAATGCTTGAATAGGAAAATTCCAATTTGCACCACTAAATAGGGCTTATAAATTTTTGGTCATAATAAGCCGTTTCAATGTATTGTCATGGAATGTCTTGTTTCAAAAGGTCTAAATACTTCCACCGCAAAATTTCAAGAGACACAGACGCACATGTTTGGAGTATTGAGTTCTTTGACATTTTGAAAGACATTTTGAACTTTAGAAGGTAAGAAGTTAAATAGTCAAGCGAGTTTTGTGGTAATTGACTAGAAAACAGGCTCAGTTGCCATATATGAAACGCCAAAGAAAAAAAAAAGAAGAAAAGGGTGACAAAGATGGTAGACGGTATAATATTGTTTCTATTATATTCAATTTTAACTAAATTTGATAATCTCTGTGAATAGAGTGAGAGACTGTTTACTTATTGTGCCGTTCTCAGGATGCTTAACCTTGCGATGAGTTTTAAGAGGTAGCAGTAGTAGCTTAGTTGTAACGTGATAGCCATCTGGACGGAAAATTGCTCAGTTTTATTTTCATTTCCTGAAGCGTCTGCGTCCTGCACATGAATGTTTTCTGGCACATTCCCTCTTCTTCCGAAGAATCGATAGTATAAGAAACTTGGCTGAAAATTTATATTTCTCTCGCTCCTCTATAAAACCTAATAAAAGAGGGTAAGTGAAGGAAGAATTTAAAGTATTTTGTACAGCAGGATTTGTGATCCAATCAATTCCTGGACGATATGCCACTAGTCTTAGGAATAATCAGTTTAGATAGTTATCAGCACTGCAAAAATTCTTCAGATGTCGCTTTGCCCAGAGCCGTCAGTTTTGAAATCTAGTCACTTTAAGGTTGTAGAATGCGCATGCAAAATATACGATCAAAAATTATTTGACTAAAAAGAAAACGCGAGCCCTCTATCTAAGATGAGCAATTCTGTATACCCTTTGTCTTGTATAGATGGTGCTAACATCCCAAAGTCCTGTGACTGGAGCAATTTAGAACCGGGCTCCCTTACGTCGAGGTCTGAGGGCAAAGTTACCAACTCCTCTGAAGCCGACGGCATCCAGCCATGGTCCATTAGAAATAGTTTCACTTTTTCTTCTTATGAATTGTTAGATATTTCATGTATTGGGATCTAATTGGGTGATTGTGGTCATTTTATGCTATCATAACTGCATCTGTCTCTAAGTTTCAATACACCTAATTGTTCGACTGATTAAAAAACAAACAAGTTTTTCTTCAACTGAGAGTCAGGAGCAGCATTAAAACTCAAAACGAACAGAAATTATTCCGAATTTAAATGGGTTGCCCTACCCTCCTCAATACCTTGCTCTTCGAGCTAAAGTTTTTAGCACCTGTAAAAAATCTTCCTATTCTAATTAAAGGGCCTTTGTGTTTCAGCAGTCGTTATCAAAAAATTATGACAAACAGTCAAACTAGAACTTTTAATTTCCGTTCAAATGAGCTCTCTCCCGATTTTATAAGACCAATGGTTTGATATGGTTGGCCCTAGGAAAGAAAAACAAAACAAAAAACAAAAACAACAACAACAAAAAAATTAAATAAACACGCATCCATAATCTTTCTTCTGACATATTCCACAATTCCACATACCTGACAAACTACAAATTCCACATTTTTGTAAATAGGAGCTACTTGAAACATCTAGAGTAGGGTTCTCTGATACTCTGTATCTGATGGTCTGATTTTCATCAAGATTCTTTGACTTTTAGGGGTTGTTTCTTCCCTTTTTTTGAAAATCAGGCAAATTTTCTCTCTGTTGTAGCCTTTTATGAGTAAAATTAAGCTTAATGAGTCTTATGTATTTGGAGTCAGCACAATAAGCCGATTCTTTTGATATATTAAATAAAAAAACCAAGTTTTTTTTTTTTACTGAAAGGAGTGATATTAAAACTTAACACGAACAGATATTATTGATATATTAAGACATTAAGAATTTTAATATATTAAATAAAACAAACAAGTTTTTTTTTTAACGGAAAGTAAGGAGCGACATTAAAACTGAAAAAGAACAGAAGTTATTCCTTATATGAAAGGGGCTGTCCCCTCCTCAACGCCTCACTCTTTCACTCTTTACGCTAAAGTTTTTTTTGTTTCAAAAAATAAAGTCGTGTGACAGAGTCAAACTTTAGCGTAAAGAGTGATGCATTGAGGAGGGGACAGCTACTTTCATATACGGAATAATTTATGTTCGTTTTCAGTTTTAATGTCGCTCCTTACTTTCAGTTAAAAAAAATTTGTTTTTTATTTAATTTCTGAAAGTTTTTGAATTAATGCAGCTTTGATTCTTTTTTTTTTAAATAATGTTGGGAAATCCGCGCCCCCTTCACAGGAATGTTTCTTACCCAATGCAAACTTCCTCCATTGAAAGATCCTCCCACGTAACCTCAGACCCATCCCCCCCACCAGCTACCGGAAAAAAATCCTCTCTGAAAACTTCTGTATACTTCCCAATAACCAATACTATATAGAAACATTGGGCGAAGTTCATAACTTGCAGACCTTCCTCGGGGACTTTGGGGGATTAAGTCATCTTCAAAGACATAGTTATTGTATTTTTCGACCATGCTGAACAAAATGGCTATCTCAAAAATTTGATCGAGTGACTTTTAAAAAAAATGAGCGTGGGAGGGGGCCTAGTTGCCCTCCATTCTTTTGGTCACTTAGAAAGGGCACTAGAACTTTTAGTTTTCGTTCGAATAAGCCCTCCGGCAATTGTCTATGACCGCTGGGTCGATACGATCACCCCTGGGAAGAAAATAAATAAACACGCATCCGTGATCTTTCTCCTGACAAAAAATACAAAATTCCACATTTTTGCAGATAGGAGCTTCAAACTTCTATAGTAGGGTTCTGTGATACGTTGAATCCGATGGTATTATTTTCATTAAAGTTCTATAACTTTTAGGGGTGTTTCCCCCTTTTTTCGAATATAAGGCAAATTTTCAGAGGCGCGTAACTTTTGATGGGTAAGACTAAACTTGATGAAACTTATATATTTGAAATCAGCGAAAAAATTTAATTCTTTTGATGCATCTATTGGTTTCAAAATTCCGTTTTTCAGAATTTCGGTTACTATGAGCCGGGTCGCTCCTTACGTACAATTCGTTACCACGAAGTGTTTGATAATAAATTTCTGGATAAGGGGAGCTCCCCAAGATATCGCTTTTTGATAAAGTTCCAATCTAATATATTTTAAAAGGAAACTAATAATATTTTTTTTCAGAAACACGTTGCTGATTACTTTAATAACTAAAGGTATAACAATATTCTTCTTCACCTCTGCGGCGCTGCTCTATCGACCACCTCCCCCCAAGGAAGAGACAAAGGCACCAGTGACCACAGAAAACTTTACTTACGATAATCCAGTGCTTGAAGATGACTTATAGAAGTAGCACTGTTTGTTTAAAGTGCTCATATTTTGATAGCCATGATAAAGACAGGAATAGGATGCAATGTTTTAGTGGGACTATAGATTTTCGAGGAGCTACCTCAATGCCAAAGAAATATAAAAACAAATCAGTGTCGAAGAGCTGGTTACTGATATTTTCGTATTGTCGTTGACGCTTATGTAACAAATAAACGAAATATTTTTGATAAAGCTTTTGTGTAACGTTTAGCATTTTCTTATTTATTTTTAGGTTAATAATTTTTTATGCTTACACTTTCTTTCCATTTATAATTGAATTATAAAAGTATATAATAAATGGCAAAACTTTTAATTAAGTAAGTATAGATTGAGAAAAAATCAATGTGTGCTATTAAAAGTTTGAGTGTGTCGGCTTCGTATCCAGAAATCTGATCAAGGAAAATTAAAAAAACCAAAACAAAAGAGATTGAACAGTTGAAACATACTAAAAAATAACCCAAGCAAGTGAAAAATGGCTATACAGAAAAAGAGAAAAAACGAAATAAACTTGCACCAGATAAATAAAGTTATTTGATGAAGATGAGAATCGCAGGGTAAAATAGGGTATTTTTCTGTATTACCATACAGACAAAACTGTGTTATGATATAATTGTCTTTGTATTACCATATCGGATTTTGCTTAAAACAACAATTATGTTTTATCAGATGTGAGCTTCCAAGGGCGTATTCAGGGTTATTTTCCGGGGGGGGGGGTGATATACAAATAAACATTAAAATCACATTAAAAATTTGTTTATATGGATTTTTGTTACGTTTTTACGAGCCGGACGAAAATTTCTGGGGGGGAAGGAGGGGGTTTAAACACCAAAACCGACCTTGGATATGACCTTATCAGTCTCTTCCGTTTTTTTTTTTAATTTTGACTTGGAGAAGGCGACAAAGGTAAATCGGAAGACACTATGTGCATCCAGTTCATCGAAATACTATGTCTGCAATATCTTAGGAACGCTATGGTAGATAGAATTGAAAATTTCACTTTCTTTCTGGCATTGAAGAGGGATGGCAGGCAAAATTTGCAAGATGGCATGCATGATGGCAGGCAAGGATGGTAGGCATGAATTTGGTCTCCAATCCAGACAAAAATGGCGTTTTCACACAATAAGCTTCTATGAAACTTATAATTTATCCACGATAAAGTAGCGAGAAAACTAACAAGGCAATTAAAATCAAGTATTTTGTAGTAGGCATCAAGACCTGGCTAATTGTAGAAAAAGCCAAGACAGATAGTACGAGTAATTGAGAGGCAAATCTAGGATGAGCTAGGATTGTATGAAAATGATGTTATTTCATTTGTTGATAGATACGTCTCTCTATCATCCATCCATAGGTCATTCCCAGGGCAGAATTAAGAATTAAGACAAAGAATTAAGGAATGAAAGATTGCATTGATTATGGGTTGTCGCGTGACGGACAATGTCTACTGTACTTTTATGCAAAATCTAGGACTGAATTTGGTTGGACTTAGAGGCGGCGAACAGCAGTGATAGTGTATAAGGTTTCAACTATACGCCTGAGGCATGAATATACAGTGCAGTGTGACGAGCACATTCAAAAAGCGACCCATCCCTTTATATTATAGACCTATAAAGCGATCAAACACGTTTTCGAACTAGGAGTGAGATTGTATAATGCAACCAGACTGGTTTAGACACAGGTTTCTAAGCCAAAACTTTTGATCGTCACATTACGTATTCAAAAGGTTTATTGCGCCTTCTGTAAATTAAATAAAAAAAACAAGTTTTTTTAACTGAAAGTAAGGAACGACGTTAAAACTTAAAACGAACAGAAATTATTCCGTATATGAAGGGGCTGTCCCCTCCTCAACGCCTCGCTCTTTACGCTAAAGTTTTTTTATTGTTTAAAAAAATAGAGTTGTGAGAAAGTCAAACTTTAGCGTAAAGAGCGAGGCGTTGAGGAGGGGACAGCCCCTTCATATACGGAATAATTTCTGTTCGTTTTAAATTTTGACGTCGTTCCTTACTTTCAGTTAAAAAAAACTTGTTTTTTTTTATTTAATTTTTGAACGTCTTTGAATTAATGTAGGTTTTGATTTTGGCTCACCGTATATGAATAATTAAAACAAAATTTGAATATTATATTTGGTTAAATGGCTTTCTCGAAACTTGTTTAATTTTATTTACGAACGTTTTTATTAGTAATAAATATACGTAACTTAGAATTAACTTACGTAACAAAATTCTATATTCATAAATTTTTAACACGTATATTAGGGGGTTCGCCCCCTAGTCAATACCCTGCTCTTTAAACTATAGTTCGAATTTTTTTTCCAGTTCTTTAAAAATGACCTCTTAATCACAATCAGTTGATCAGTTTAAAAACTTGTTTTTTTTATTTAATTACTGATATTTTTATTTAATAATTCTGGGAAATCAGGTGCCCCCTGCATAGCAATGCCCCTTCCCCCATGAAAACTTCCTTCATTGAAAGATCCTTCCATATAGCCCCCGACCATCTCCTTCCCCCACCTACCAGAAAAAATCTCCTCTGAAAAAGTCTGTATACTTCCCAATAACCAATACTATATGTTAACATTGAGTAAAGTTCATAACTTTCAGCCCTCCCCCTGGGGCCTTTGGGGAATCAAGTCATCCTAAAAGACATTTTTATCATATTTTCGACCATGCTGAACAAAATGGCTATCTCAAAATTTTGATCGGGTGACTTTGGGAAAAAAATGAGCGTGGGAGGGGGCCTAGTTGCCCTCCATTTTTTTGGTCACTTAAAAACGGCACTAGAAATTATAATTTTCGTTCGAATGAGCCCTCCAACGACATTCTTGGACCACTGGGTCGATACGATCCCTCCTAGGGAAGAGAAACAAACAAAAAAACAAACAAACAAAGAAATAAACACGCTTCCGTGATCTTTCTTCTGGCAAAAAATGCAAAATTCCACATTTTTGTAGATAGGAGCTTGAAACCTCTACAGTAGGGTTCTCTGATACGCGGAATATGATGGTGTGATTTTCATTCAGGTTCTATAACTTTTAGGGGGTCTTTCCCCCTTTTTTCGAAAATCATCCAAATTTTCTCAGGCACTTAACTTTTGATGGGTAGGATTAAACTTGATGAAACTTATATATTTGAAATCAGCATTAAAACCTGATTCGTTTGATGTATCTATTGGTATCAAAATCCCATTTCTTAGAGTTTCGGTTACCATTGATCCGGGTCGCTCCTTACTTACAGTTCGTTACCACGAACTGTTTGAAAATACTCGTTTCAGTCATAAGGGTAAGAAAATCAAGTTTTCGTATAAATAATGTATTTTACTAAAGACACATCCAAGCCGCGCTTATTTTTGACTCCAAAATTGTCAAACAGTAATAAGCTCTAGGCTGAAGGTACCTTGCATCATATCTAGAATTGATTGGCATATGTCTTTATATCATTTTGCGTAAAAGCAAACTCTATTTGCGAAAAAGGGATATAGCATTTGCGAATTGGACTGTATGAACGATATTAATTTTTGATTGAATAATAGGGATGTGAATGATCCTAATTAGTGATCGGATCGTATGAAGGTGGAGAAAAAGGGTTAAACTGATTAGCAGTTAAGGTAAGCCCGAGGGGCTTGTTAACTCATAGCTTATTTATTATAAATTTGAAATAGCATCAATCTATGAAAATGGTTAACGATGATAGAATGACCTTGTGACTTGACCTAGTTTTACTTCTTCGATGTGTTCTGTCTAATACACAAGTGGCGTTTGAACAGTGTTGTCAATTTAAATTAGGGTCTAACGTTATAGTATACTAAAAAGTTGATACAAAGAGAGATGTAAATGACAAGAAAAAAATTTTAATAATGAAATTCAGAACAATCCATAAAAATCCTTACAAATCAAGTATTGAGGCTTTTATGAGTATGAACCGTCAAGGATCATAAGCATCAATGACCATAACCAACAAGGACTTCAACCCACCAAGGTCCCCTATCCCTAACCCCCAAAGATCCCCAAACTCCAAGGGGAGCCCCCCTCCCCTTCAACTTTTTGGCCCCCTCCCCCCTCCATTAAAAAAAAAAAATTTTAACTTTTTTTTTATTTATTTTTTTAACGTGGTATTTTTTCAACTTTTTTTTACATCTCTAAATCATATCAGAAAAATAGAATGACACTTGATTTAATTTTTAAAACATATTCTTGTGCATATAAATACTCCTATTTATGAGGTCTTACGATTCTCATTCAATATTTTTTCATGAAAAACAAACTATTTTTTTTTAACAAAATTTTATCTGCTTTGAAATTATTCAACTTTTTTTACATCTCTAAATCGTATCAGAAAAATAGAATGACACTTTTGATTTAAATTTTAAAACATATTCTTTTGCATACCCATACTCCTATTGATGAGCACTGATGGTTCTAATTCAATATTTTTTCATGAAAAACAAAATATTTTTTTGAACTAAATTCTTTTTGGACTTCGAAATTATTCAACTTTTTTTTTAACATGATATTTTTTTCAAATTTTTTTTACATCTCTAAATCATATCAGAAAAATAGAATGACGCTGTGGATTTAAATTTTAAAACATATTCTTGTGCATACCCATACTCCTATTGATGAGCACTGATGGTTCTAATTCAATATTTTTTCATGAAAAACATACTATTTTTTTGAACTAAATTTTTTTTGGACTTCGAAATTATTCAATTTTTTTTTTAAAATGGTATTTTTTCAACTTTTTTTTACATCTCTAAATCATATCAGAAAAATAGAATGACGCTGTGGGTTTAAATTTTAAAACATATTCTTGTGCATACCCATACTCCTATTGATGAGGACTGATAGTTCTCATTCAATATTTTTTCATGAAAAACAAACTATTTTTTTTAACAAAATTTCTTTTTGGACTGAAATTATTCAACTTTTTTTTTGTTTTTTTTTTAACATGGTATTTTTTTAAACTTTTTTTTACTTCTCTAAATCATATCAGAAAAATAGAATGACTCTTTTGATTTAAATTTTAAAACAAATTCTTGTGCATACCAATACTCCTATTGATGAGGACTGATGGTTCTCATTCAATATTTTTTCATGAAAAAGAAACTATTTTTTTAACTAAATTTTTTTGGATTTCGAAATTATTCACATTTTTTTTATTTTTTTATTTTTTAACATGGTATTTTTTCAACTCTTTTGTTACATCTCTTAGAATGACATGAAACATACTTAAAACATAAAAAATTCACATTTAATTGGAATAAGCAAACACCCGTCCAGACACACAGGCAAAAAGAGTGAGAGAGACAAAAACACATACAAATACGTGAATTCAGACACACAAAACGAGAAATACATGCATTTGCAATAAGCAGACACCCGCCCAGACACACAGGCAGAAAGAGTGAGAAAGACAAAAACAGATATCCCCTATCCCCAACCTCCAAGGGGAGCCCCCCTCCCCTCAAACTTTTTATTTATTTTTTTTTTTTTAACATCGTATTTTTTCAACTTTTTTTTACATCTCTAAATCATATCAGAAAAATAGAATGAAACTTTTGATTTAAATTTTAAAACATATTATTGTTCATACAAAAACACATATTGACGAAGCCTGATTGTTATCATTCCATATTTTTTCGTGACAAAAAAACTATTTTTTTTAACAAATTTTTTTTAGGACTTCAAAATTATTCAACTTTGTTTTATATTTCTAAATCATATCAGAAAAATATAATTAAATTTTTGATTTAAATTTTAAAAAAATTCTTTTGTGCATATCCATATTCCTATTGATGAGGACTAATGGTTCTCATTCAATATTTTTTCATGAAAAATAAACTATTTTTTTAACTAAATTTTTTTTGGACTTCAAAATTATTCAACTTTTTTTTTTATTTTTTAACATGGTATTTTTTCAACTTTTTTTTATATCTCTAAATCATATCAGAAAACTAGAATGAAACTTTTTATTTAGATTTTAAAACATAATCTTGTGCACACCCATACTTCTATTGTTGAGGATTGATGGTTCTCATTCAATATTTTTTCATGAAAAACAAACTATTTTTTTAACTAAATTTTTTTTGAAATTCAAAATTATTCAACTTTTTTTTACATCCCTAATCATATCAGAAAAATAGAATGACACTTTTGATTTAAATTTTAAAACATAATCTTGTGCATACCCATACTTCTATTGATGAGGACTGATGGTTTTCATTCAATATTTTTTCATGAAAAACAACTATTTTTTTTAACTAATTTTTGTTACTTCGAAATTATTCAACTTTTTTTTAATTTTTTTATTTTTTAACATGGTATTTTTTCAATTTTTTTTTAAATCTCTTAGAATGACATGAAACATACTTAAAACATAAAAAATTCACATTTAATTGCAATAAGGAAAAACCCGCCCAGACATACAGGCAGAAAGAGTGAGAGAGACAATAAACATAATACGTAGATTCAGACACACAAACCGAAAAAGGCATGAATTGGAATAAGCAAACACCCACCCAGACACTCATGCAAAAAGAGTGAGAGAGACAAAAACACATACAAATACGTATTTTCAGACAAACAAACCGAGAAAGACATGCATTGGAATAAGCAAACAACTGCCCAGACACACAGGCAAAAAGAGTGAGAGAGACAAAAACACATACAAATACGTAGATTCAGACACACAAAATGAGAAAGAAATGCATTGGAATAAGCAAACACCCGCCCAGGCAGACAGGCAAAAATTAGTGAGAGAGACAAAAACACATATAAATACGTAGATTCAGACACACGAACCGAGAAAGACATGCATTGGAATAAGCAAACACCCACCCAGACAATCAAGCAAAAAGAGTGAGAGAGAGACAAAAACACATACAAATACGTAGATTAAGACAGACATACCGAGAAAGACATGCATTGGAATAAGCAATAACCCGCCCAGACACATAAACCGAGAAACCCATTTAATTGGAATAAGCAAACACCAGTCCAGACAAACAGGCTCAAAGAGTGAGAGAGACAAAAAACACATACAAATACGTAGATTCAGACACACAAATCGAGAAAGACATGCATTTGGAATATGCAAACACCCGCCCAGACACACAGGCAAAATGAGTGAGTAAGACGAAAACACATACAAATACGTAGATTCAGACACACAAACCAAGAAAGACATGTATTGTATTTAGCAAAAGCCCGCCCAGACACGCAGGTAAAAAGAGTGAGAGAGACAAAAATAATACAAATACGTAGATTCAGACACACAAACCAAGAAAGACATACGTAGAATCAGACGAACAAACCACGAAAGACATGCATTTGGAATATGCAAACACCCGTCCAGACACACAGGCAAAACAGAGTGAGAGAGGCAAAAACAAATACAAATACTTAGATTCAGACACACAAACCGAGAAAGACATGCATTTGGAATAAGCAAACACCAGCCCAGACACACAGGCAAAAAGAGTGAAAGAGAAAAAACACATACAAATACGTAGATTCAGACACACAAACTGGAAAAGACATGCACTCGAATAAGCAAACACTCGCCCAGACACACAGGCAAAAAAGAATGAGAGAGACAAAAACACATACAAATACGTAGATTAAGACACACATACCGAGAAAGACATGTATTGGAATAAGAAAACTCCCGCCCAGACACCCACACCGAGAGAGACATTTAATTGGAATAAGCAAACACCAGTCCAGACACACAGGCTCAAAGAGTGAGAGAGACAAAAAAAACACATACAAATACGTAGATTCAGACACACAAATCGAGAAAGACATTCATTTGGAATATGCAAACACCCGCCCAGACACACAGGCAAAAAGAGTGAGAGAGACGAAAACACATAAAAATACTTAGATTCAGACACAAAAACCAAGAAAGAAATGTATTGGAATAAGCAAACGCCCGCCCAGACACGCAGGCAAAAAAAGTGAGAGAGACAAAAATAATACAAATACGTAGATTCAGACAAACAAACCGAGAAAGACATGCATTTGGAATAAGCAGACACCCGCCCAGACACACAGGCAGAAAGAGTGAGAAAGACAAAAACAGATATCCCCTATCCCCAAACTCCAAGGGGAGCCCCCCTCCCCTCCAACTTTTTTTTTTTTTTTAACATGGTATTTTTTTAAAATTTTTTTTAAATCTCTAAATAAAATCAGAAAAATATAATTACACTTTTGATTTAAATTTTAAAAAATATTATTGTGCATACCCAGACCCCTATTGATGAGGACTGATGGTTCTCATTTAATATCATTTCATGAAAAACAAACCATTTTTGTTGAACTAAATTTTTTTTTGACTTCGAAATTATTCAATTTTTTTTATATCTCTAAATTATATCCGAAAAATTTAATGCCACTTTTGATTTAAATTTTAAAATATATTCGTGTGCATACTCATACTCCTTTTGATGAGGATTAATGGTTCTCATTCAATATTTTTTCATGAAAAACAAAGTATTTTTTTTAACCAAATTTATTTTCGGACTTCGAAATTATTCAACTTTTTTTTATTTTTTAATATGGTATTTTTTCAACTTTTTTTTTATATCTCTAAATCATATCAGAAAAATAGAATGACACTTTTGATTTCAATTTTAAAACATAATCTTGTGCATATCCATACTTCTATTGTTGAGGATTGATGGTTCTCATTCAATACTTTTTGATGAAAAATAAACTATTTTTTTAACTAAATTTTTTTTGAAATTCAAAATTATTAAACTTTTTTTTTACATCCCTAATAATATCAGAAAAATAGAATGACACTTTCGATTTAAATTTTAAAACATATTCTTTTGCATACCCATACTCCTATTGATGAGGACTGATAGTTCTCATTCAATATTTTTTCATGAAAAACAAACTATTTTTTTAACTAATTTTTTTTTACTTCGAGATTATTCAACTTTTTTTTAATTTTTCTATTTTTTAACAATGGTATTTTTTCAATTTTTTTTTTAAATCTCTTAGAATGACATGAAACATACTTAAAACATAAAAAATTCACATTTAATTGGAATAAGGAAAAACCCGCCCAGACATACAGGCAGAAAGAGTGAGAGAGACAAAGAACACATACAAATACGTAGATTCAGACATACAAATCGAAAAAGACATGCATTTGGAATAAGCAAACACCGGCCCAGACACACAGGCAAAAAGAATGAGAGAGAAGAAAACACATACAAATACGTAGATTCAGACACACAAACCGAGAAAGACATGTATCGGAATAAGCAAACACCCACCCAGACACGCAGGCAAAAAGAGTGAGAGAGACAAAAACACATACAAATACGTAGATTCAAACACACAAACCGAAAAAGACATGCATTTGGAATAAGAAAACAACTGCCCAGACACGCAGTCAAAAAGATTGAGAGAGACAAAATCACATACAAATACGTAGATTCAGACACACAAAACGAGACAGACATGCATTGGAATAAGCAAACACCCGCCAAGTCACACAGGCGAAAATGAATGAGAGAGACAAAAACACATATAAATACGTAGATTCACACACACAAACCGAGAAAGACATGCATTGGAATAAGCAATCACCCGCCCTGACACACAAACCGAGAAACCCATTTAATTGGAATAAGCAAACACCAGTCCAGACACACAGGCTTAAAGAGTGAGAGAGACAAAAAAACACATACAAATACGTAGATTCAGACACACAAATCGAGAAAAACATGCATTTGGAATATGCAAACACCCGCCCAGACACACAGGCAAAAAGAGATAGAGACGAAAACACATACAAATACGTAGATTCAGACACACAAACCAAGAAAGACATATATTGGAATAAGCAAACGCCCACCCAGAAACGCAGGCAAAAAGAGTGAGACAGACAAAAATAATACAAATACGTAGATTCAGACACACAAACCGAGAAAGACATACGTAGATTCAGACGAACAAACCAGGAAAGACATGCATTTGGAATATGCAAACAACCGTTCAGACACACAGGCAAAAAAGAGTGAGAGAGGCAAAAACACATACAAATATGTAGATTCAGACACATAAACCGAGAAAGACATGCATTTGGAATAAGCAAACACCAGCCCAGACACGCAGGCAAAAAGAGTGAAAGTGACAAAACACATACAACTACGTAGATTCAGACACACAAACTGAGAAAGACATGCATTGGAATAAGCAAACACTCGCCCAGACACACAGGCAAAAATAATGAGAGAGACAAAAACACATACAAATACGTAGATTAAGACACAAAAACCGAGAACGACATGCATTGGAATAAGCAAACACCCGCCCAGACACACAAACCGAGAAAGACATTTAATTGGAATAAGCAAACACCAGTCCAGACACACAGGCTCAAAGAGGGAGAGAGACAAAAAAAAACATACAAATACGTAGATTCAGACACACAAATTGAGAAAGACATGCATTTGGAATATGCAAACACCCGCCCAGACACACAGGCAAAAAGAGTGAGAGAGACGAAAACACATACAAATACGTAGCTTCAGACGCACAAACCAAGAAAGACATGTATTGGAATAAGCAAACGCCCGCCCAGACACGCAGGCAAAAAGAGTGAGAGAGACAAAAATAATACAAATACGTAGATTCAGACACACAAACCAAGAAAGACATACGTAGAATCAGACGAACAAACCAAGAAAGACATGCATTTGGAATATGCAAACACCCGTCCAGACACACAGGCAAAAGAGAGTGAGAGAGGCAAAAACACATACAAATACGTAGATTCAGACACACAAACCGAGAAAGACATGCATTTGGAATAAGCAAACACCCGCCCAGACACGCAGGCAAAAAGAGTGAAAGAGACAAAACACATACAAATACGTAGATTCAGACACACAAACTGAAAAAGACATGCACTGGAATAAGCAAACACTCGCCCAGACACACAGGCAAAAAAGAATGAGAGAGACAAAAACACATACAAATACGTATATTAAGACACACATACCGAGAAAGACATGCATTGGAATAAGAAAACTCCCGCCCAGACACACAAACCGAGAGAGATATTTAATTGGAATAAGCAAACACCAGTCCAGACACACAGGCTCAAAGAGTGAGAGAGAAAAAAAAACACAAACAAATACGTAGATTCAGACACACAAATCGAGAAAGACATGCATTTGGAATATGCAAACACCCGCCCAGACACACAGGCACAAAGAGTGAGAGAGACGAAAACACATACAAATACGTAGATTCAGACACACAAACCAATAAAGACATGAATTGGAATAAGCAAACTCCCGCCCAGACACGCAGGCAAAAAGAGTGAGAGAGACAAAAATAATACAAATACGTAGATTCAGACACACAAACCGAGAAAGACATGCATTTGGAATAAGCAGACACCCGCCCAGACACACAGGCAGAGAGAGTGAGAGAGACAAAACACATATCCCCTATCCCCAAACTCCAAGGGGAGCCCCCCTCCCCTCCAACTTTTTTTTTTTTTTAAATGTTATTTTTTTCAACTTTTTTTACGTCTCTAAATCCTAACAGAAAAATAGAATGACACTTTTTATTTAAATTTTAAAACATATTCTTGCATACCGAAAATCTTATTGATGAGGACTGATGGTTCTCATTCAATATTTTTTCATGAAAAACAAACAATTTTTTTTAACTAAATTTTTTTTGGACTTCAGAAATTATTCAACTTTTTTTTACATCTCTAAATCATATCAGAAAAATAGAATGAATCTTTTGATTTAAATTTTAAAACATATTCTTGTGCATACCCATACTCCTATTGATGAGGACTGATTGGTTCTAATTCAATATTTTTTCATGAAAAACAAACTATTTTTTTAACTAAATTTTGTTTGGACTTCGAAATTATTCAACTTTTTTTAATTTTTTAATATGGTATTTTTTCAACTTTTTTTATATCTCTAAATCATATCAGAAAACTATAATGACACTTTTGATTTCAATTTTAAAACATATTCTTCTGCACACCCATACTCCTATTGTTGAGGATTGATGGTTATCATTCAATATTTTTTGATGAAAAATAAACTATTTTTTTAACTAATTTTTTTTTGAAATTCAAAATTATTCAACTTTTTTTTTACATCCCTAATCATATCAGAAAAATAGAATGACACTTTTAATTTAAATTTTAAAACATATTCTTTTGCATACCCATACTCCTATTGATGAGGACTGATAGTTTTCATTCAATATTTTTTCATGAAAAAGAAACTATTTTTTTAACTAATTTTTTTTTATTTCAAAATTATTCAACTTTTTTTTAATTTTTTTATTTCTTAACATGGTATTTTTTCAGCTTTTTTTTACATCTCTTAGAATGACATGAAACATACTTAAAACATAAAAAAAATCACATTTAATTGGAATAAGGCAACACCCACCCAGACATACAGGCAAAAAGAGTGAGAGAGAGAAAAATACATACAAATACGTAGATTCAGACACACAAATCGAGAAAGACATGCATTTGGAATATGCAAACACCCGCCCAGACACACAGTGCAAAAAGAGTGAGAGAGGCAAAAACACATACAAATACGTAGATTCAGACACACAAACCGAGAAAGACATGCATTTGGAATAAGCAAACACCAGCCCAGACACGCAGGCAAAAAGAGGGACAGAGACAAAACACATACAAATACGTAGATTCAGACACACAAACTGAGAAAGACATGCACTGGAATAAGCAAACACTCGCCCAGACACACAGGCAAAAAATAATGAGAGAGACAAAAACACATACAAATACGTAGATTAAGACACACATACCGAAAAAGACATGTATTGGAATAAGAAAACTCCCGCCCAGACACACCAACCGAGAGAGATATTTAATTGGAATAAGCAAACACCAGTCCAGACACACAGGCTCAAAGAGTGAGAGAGACAAAAAAAACACATACAAATACGTAGATTAAGACACACATACCGAGAAAGACATGCATTGGAATAAGCAAACACCCGCCCAGACACACAAACCGAGAAAGACATTTAATTGGAATAAGCAAACACCAGTCCAGACACACAGGCTCAAAGAGAGAGAGAGACAAAAAAAAACATACAAATACGTAGATTCAGACACACAAATTGAGAAAGACATGCATTTGGAATATGCAAACACCCGCCCAGACACACAGGCAAAAAGAGTTAGAGAGACGAAAACACATACAAATACGTAGCTTCAGACGCACACACCAAGAAAGACTTGTATTGAAATAAGCAAACGCCCGCCCAGACACGCAGTCAAAAAGAGTGAGAGAGACAAAAATAATACAAATACGTAGATTCAGACACACAAACCGAGAAAGACATACGTAGAATCAGACGAACAAACCAAGAAAGACATGCATTTGGAATATGCAAACACCCGCCCAGACACACAGGCAAAAGAGAGTGAGAGAGACAAAAACAAATACAAATACTTAGATTCAGACACACAAATCAAGAAAGACATGCCTTTGGAATAAGCAAACACCCGCCCAAACTCACAGGCAAAACGAGGGAGAGAGGCAAAACACATAAAAATACGTACATTCAGACACACAAACCGAAAAAGACATGCATTGGAATAAACAAACACTCGCCCAGACACACAGGCAAAAAAGAATGAGAGAGACAAAAACACATACAAATACGTAGATTAAGACACACATACCGAGAAAGACATGTATTGGAATAAGAAAACTCCCGCCCAGACACACAAACCGAGAGAGATATTTAATTGGAATAAGCAAACACCAGTCCAGACACACAGGCTCAAAGAGTGAGAGAGACAAAAAAACACATACAAATACATAGATTCAGACACACAAATCGAGAAAGACATGCATTTGGAATATGCAAACACCCGCCCAGACACACAGGCAAAAAGTGTGAGAGAGACGAAAACACATAAAAATACGTAGATTCAGACACACAAACCAAGAAAGACATGTATTGGAATAAGCAAACGCCCGCCCAGACCCTCAGGCAAAAAGAGTGAGAGAGACAAAAATAATACAAATACGTAGATTTAGACACACAAACCGAGAAAGACATGCATTTGGAATAAGCAAACACCCGCCCAGACACACAGGCAGAAAGAGTGAGAAAGACAACAACAGATATCCCCTATCCCCAAACTCCAAGGGGAGCCCCCCTCCCCTCCAACTTTTTTTTTTTTTTAACATGGTATTTTTTTCAACTTTTTTCTACATCTCTAAATCATATAATGTAAACGTAATGAAGCTTTTGATTTAAAATATAAAACATTTTCTTTTAAAAACAAATGCAGTTTTTGATTAGGCCTGATGGTTCCCATTAAATATCTTTTTATGAAAAACAAACAATTTTTTTTTAAATAAATTTTTTTCGGAATTTAAAATTATTCAACTTTTTTTTACATCTCTAAATCATATCAGAAAAATAGAATGAAACTTTTGATTTAAAATTTAAAACTTATTTTTTTGACCACCCATGTTCCTTTTAATGAGCATTGATGATTCTCATTAAATATTTTTTAATGAAAAACATCCAATTTTTTTTAACAAATTTATTTTTGGACTTCGAAACTATTCAAATTCTTTTAATTTTTTAATATCGTATTTTTTCAACTTTTTTTATATCTCTAAATAATATCAGAAAAATATAATGACACTTTTGATTTCAATTTTAAAACATAATCTTGTGCATATCCATACTTCTATTGTTGAGGATTGATGGTTCTCATTCAATACTTTTTGATGAAAAACAAACTATTTTTTTAACTAAATTGTTTTTGAAATTCAAAATTATTCAACTTTTTTTTTACATCCCTAATCATATCAGAAAAATAGAATGACACTTTCGATTTAAACTTTAAAACATGTTCTTGTGCATACCCATACTCCTATTGATGAGGACTGATGGTTTTCATTCAATATTTTTTCATGAAAAACAAACTATTTTTTTAACTATTTTTTTTTTACTTCGAAATTATTCAACTTTTTTTTAATTTTTTTATTTTTTAACATGGTATTTTTTCAATTTTTTTTACATCTCTTAGAATGACATGAAACATACTTAAAACATAAAAAAATTCACATTTAATTGCAATAAGGAAAAACCCACCCAGACATACAGGCAGAAAGAGTGAGAGAGACAAAAAACATACAAACACATAGATTCAGACACACAAATCGAGAAAGACATGCATTTGGAATATGCAAACACCGGCCCAGACACACAGGCAAAAAGAATGAGAGAGAAGAAAACACATACATACAAGTACGTAGATTCAGACACACAAACCGAGAATAACATGTATTGGAATAAGCAAACACCCGCCCAGATACGCAGGCAAAAAGAGTGAGAGAGACAAAAACACATACAAATACGTAGATTCAAACACACAAACCAAGAAAGACATGCATTTGGAATAAGAAAACACCTGCCCAGACACGCAGTCAAAAAGATTGAGAGAGACAAAATCACATACAAATACGTATATTCAGACACACAAAACGAGAAAGACATGCATTGGAATAAGCAAACACCCACCCAGACAAACAGGAAAAAATTAGTGAGAGAGACAAAAACACATATAAATACGTAGTTTCGGACACACAAACGGAGAAATACATGCATTGGAATAAGCAAACACCCGCCCAGACACACAATCAAAAAGAGTGAGAGAGAGACAAAAACACATACAAATACGTAGATTAAGACACACATACCGAGAAAGACATGCATTGGAATTAGCAAACACCCGCCCAAAAACACAAACCGAGAAACACTTTTAATTGGAATAAGCAAACACCAGTCCAGACACACAGGCTCAAAGAGAGAGAGAGACAAAAAAACACATACAAATACGTAGATTAAGACACACAAATTGAGAAAAACATGCATTTGGAATATGCAAACACCCGCCCAGACACACAGGCAAAAATAGTAAGAGAGACGAAAACACATACAAATACGTATATTCAGACACACACATCAAGAAAGACATATATTGGAATAAGCAAACGCCCGCCCAGAAACGCAGGCAAAAAGAGTGAGAGAGACAAAAATAATACAAATGCGTAGATTCAGACACACAAACCGAGAAAGACATACGTAGATTCAGACGAACAAACCAAAAAAGACATGCATTTGGAATATGCAAACACCCGTCCAGACACACAGGCAAAAAAGAGTGAGAGAGGCAAAAACACATACAAATACGTAGATTCAGACGAACAAACCACGAAAGACATGCATTTGGAATATGCAAACACCCGTCCAGACACACAGGCAAAACAGAGTGAGAGAGGCAAAAACACATACAAATACGTAGATTCAGACACACAAACCGAGAAAGACATGCATTTGGAATAAGAAAACAACTGCCCAGACACGCAGTCAAAAAGATTGAGAGAGACAAAATCACATACAAATACGTAGATTCAGACACACAAAACGAGACAGACATGCATTGGAATAAGCAAACACCCACCCAGACACACAGGCGAAAATGAATGAGAGAGACAAAAACACATATAAATACGTAGATTCAGACAAACAAACCGAGAAAGACATGCATTGGAATAAGCAAACATCCGCCCAGACCCACAAGCAAAAAGAGTGAGAGAGAGACAAAAACACATACAAATAGGTAGATTCAAACACAAACCGAGAAAGACATGCATTGGAATAAGCATACACCCGCCCAGACACACAAACCGAGAAACCCATTTAATTGGAATAAGCAAACACCAGTCCAGACACACAGGCTCAAAGAGTGAGAGAGACAAAAAAACACATACAAATACGTAGATTCAGACACACAAATCGAGAAAGACATGAATTTGGAACATGCAAACACCCGCCCAGACACACAGGCAAAAAGAGAGCGAGAGACGAAAACACATACAAATACGTAGATTCAGACACACACACCAAGAAAGACATATATTGGAATAAGCAAACGCCCGCCCAGAAATACAGGCAAAAAGAGTGAGAGAGACAAAAATAATACAAATACGTAGATTCAGACACACAAACCGAGAAAGACATACGTAGATTCAGACGAACAAACCAAAAAAGACATGCTTTTGGAATATGCAAACACCCGTCCAGACACACAGGCAAAATAGAGTGAGAGAGGCAAAAACACATACAAATACGTAGATTCAGACGAATAAACCACGAAAGACATGCATTTGGAATATGCAAACACCCGTCCAGACACACAGGCAAAACAGAGTGAGAGAGGCAAAAACACATACAAATACGTAGATTCAGACACACAAACCGAGAAAGACATGCATTTGGAATAAGAAAACAACTGCCCAGACACGCAGTCAAAAAGATTGAGAGAGACAAAATCACATACAAATACGTAGATTCAGACACACAAAACGAGACAGACATGCATTGGAATAAGCAAACACCCGCCCAGACAAACAGGCGAAAATGAATGAGAGAGACAAAAACACATATAAATACGTAGATTCGGACACACAAACCGAGAAAGACATGCATTGGAATAAGCAAACACCCGCCCAGACACACAAGCAAAAAGAGTGAGAGAGAGACAAAAACACATACAAATACGTAGATTAAGACACACATACCGAGACAGACATGCATTGGAATAAGCAAACACCCGCCCAGACACACAAACCGAGAAACACATTTAATTGGAATAAGCAAACACCAGTCCAGACACACAGGCTCAAAGAGTGAGAGAGACAAAAAAACACATACAAATACGTAGATTCAGACACACAAATCGAGAAAGACATGAATTTGGAACATGCAAACACCCGCCCAGACACACAGGCAAAAAGAGAGCGAGAGACGAAAACACATACAAATACGTAGATTCAGACACAGAAACCAAGAATGACATATATTGGAATTAGCAAACGCCCGCCCAGAAACGCAGGCAAAAAGAGTGAGAGAGACAAAAATAATACAAATGCGTAGATTCAGACACACAAACCGAGAAAGACATACGTAGATTCAGACGAACAAACCAAAAAAGACATGCTTTTGGAATATGCAAACACCCGTCCAGACACACAGGCAAAAAAGAGTGAAAGAGGCAAAAACACATAAAAATACGTAGATTCAGACACACAAACCGAGACAGACATGCATTTGGAATAAGCAAACACCAGCCCAGACACGCAGGCAAAAAGAGTGAAAGAGGCAAAACACATACAAATACGTAGATTCAGACACACAAACTGAGAAGGACATGCACTGGAATAAGCAAACACTCGCTCAGACAGACAGGTAAAAAATAATGAGAGAGACAAAACACATAAAAATACGTAGATAAGACACGCAAACCGAGAAAGATATGCATTGGAATAAACAAACACCCGCCCAGACACACAGGCTCAGAGGAGAGAGACAAAAACATACAAATACGTAGTTCAGACACAAATTGAGAAAGACATGCATTTGGAATATGCAAACACCCGCCCAGACACACAGGCAAAAAGAGTGAGAGAGACGAAAACACATACAAATACGTAGCTTCAGACGCACAAACCAAGAAAGACATGTATTGGAATAAGCAAACGCCCGCCCAGACACAAAGGCAAAAAGAGTGAGAGAGACAAAAATAATACAAATGCGTAGATTCAGACACACAAACCGAGAAAGACATACGCAGATTCAGACGAACAAACCACGAAAGACATGCATTTGGAATATGCAAACACCCGTCCAGACACACAGGCAAAACAGAGTGAGAGAGGCAAAAACACATACAAATACGTAGATTCAGACAAACAAACCGAGAAAGACATGCATTTGGAATAAGCAAACACCAGCCCAGACACACAGGCAAAAAAGAATGAGAGAGGCAAAATCACATACAAATACGTAGATTCAGATACACAAACCGAGAAAGGCATGTATTGGAATAAGCAAACACCAGCCCAGACACGCAGTCAAAAAGAGTGAAAGAGACAAAACACATACAAATACGTAGATTCAGACACACAAACTGAAAAAGACATGCACTGGAATAAGCAAACACTCGCCCAGACACACAGGCAAAAAATAATGAGAGAGACAAAACACATACAAATACGTAGATTAAGACACACATACCGAGAAAGACATGTATTGGAATAAGCAAACACCCGCCCAGACACACAAACCGAGAGAGACATTTAATTGGAATAAGCAAACACCAGTCCAGACACACAGGCTCAAAGAGTGAGAGAGACAAAAAAAACACATACAAATACGTAGATTCAGACACACAAATCGAGAAAGACATTCATTTGGAATATGCAAACACCCGCCCAGACACACAGGCAAAAAGAGTGAGAGAGACGAAAACACATACAAATACGTATATTCATACACAAAAACCACGAAAGACTTGTTTTGGAATAAGCAAACGCCCGCCCAGACACGCAGGCAAAAAAAGTGAGAGAGACAAAAATAATACAAATACGTAGATTCAGACAAACAAACCGAGAAAGACATGCATTTGGAATAAGCAGACACCCGCCCAGACACACAGGCAGAAAGAGTGAGAAAGACAAAAACACATATCCCCTATCCCCAAACTCCAAGGGGAGCCCCCTCCCCTCCAACTTTTTATTTATTTATTTTTTAACAACGTATTTTTTTCAACTTTTTTTTACATCTATAAATCATATCATAAAAATATAATGATCCTTTTTATTTTAAATTTTAAAACAGATTCATGTGCGTACCAATAAACCTATTGATGAGGCCTGATGATTCTTATTCAATATTTTTTCATGAAAAACAAACAATTTTTTTTTAACTAAATTTTTTTTTGACTTCGAAATTATTCAACTTTTTTTTACATCTCTAAATCATAACAGAAAAATAGAATGACACTTTTGATTTAAATTTTAAAATATACTTTTGTGCATACCCATACTCCTACTGATGAGGACTGATGATTCTCATTCAATATTTTTTCGTCAAAAACAGACTCTTTTTTTTAACTAAATTTTTTTTCGGACTTCAAAATTATTCAAATTTTTTTTTTAACATGTTATTTTTTCAACTTTTTTTTATATATCTAAATAATATAAGAAAAATATAATGACACTTTTGATTTCAATTTTAAAACATAATCTTGTGCATATCCATACTTCTATTGTTGAGGATTGATGGTTCTCATTCAATACTTTTTCATGAAAAACAAACTATTTTTTTAACTAAATTGTTTTTGAAATTCAAAATTATTCAACTTTTTTTTTACATCCCTAATCATATCAGAAAAATAGAATGACACTTTCGATTTAAATTTTAAAACATATTCTTTTACATACCCATACTCCTATTGATGAGGACTGATAGTTCTCATTCAATATTTTTTCATGAAAAACAAACAATTTTTTTTAACTAATTTTTTTTTACTTCGAAATTATTCAACTTTTTTTTAATTTTTTTATTTTTTAACATGGTATTTTTTCAAATTTTTTTTACATCTCTTAGAATGACATGAAACATACTTAAAACAAAAAAAAATTCACATTTAATTGGAATAAGGAAACACCCGCCCAGACATACAGGCAGAAAGAGTGAGAGAGACAAAAAACATACAAATACGTAGATTCAGACACACAAATCGAGAAAGACATGCATTTGGAATAAGCAAACACCGGCCCAGACACACAGGCAAAAAGAATGAGAGAGAAGAAAACACATACAAATAAGTAGATTCAGACACACAAACCGAGAAATACATGGATCGGAATAAGCAAACACCTACCCAGATACGCAAAAAATAGTGAGATAGACAAAAACATATACAAATACGTAGATTCAGACACACAAACCGAGAAAGACATGCATTTGGAATAAGAAAACAACTGCCCAGACACGCAGTCAAAAAGATTGAGAGAGACAAAATCACATACAAAAACGTAGATTAAGACACACAAAACGAGAAAGACATGCATTGGAATAAGCAAACACCCACCCAGACACACAGGCAAAAATGAATGAGAGAGACAAAAACACATATAAATACGTAGATTCAGACACACAAACCGAGAAAGACATGCATAGGAATAAGCAAACACCCGCCCAGACACACAAGCAAAAAGAGTGAGAGACAAAAACACATACAAATACGTAGATTAAGACACACAAACCGAGAAAGACATGCATTGGAATTAGCAAACACCCGCCCAAACACACAAACCGAGAAACCCATTTAATTGGAATAAGCAAACACCAGTCCAGACACACAGGCTCAAAGAGTGAGAGAGACAAAAAAACACATACAAATACGTAGATTCAGACACACAAATCGAGAAAGACATGAATTTGGAATATGCAAACACCCGCCCAGACACACAGGCAAAAAGAGAGCGAGAGACGAAAACACATACAAATACGTAGATTCAGACACAAAAACCAAGAAAGACATATATTGGAATAAGCAAACGCCCGCCCAGAAATGCAGGCAAAAAGAGTGAGAGAGACAAAAATAATACAAATGCGTAGATTCAGACACACAAACCGAGAAAGACATACGTAGATTCAGACGAACAAACAAAAAAAGACATGCTTTTGGAATATGCAAACACCCGTCCAGACACACAGGCAAAAAAGAGTGAAAGAGGCAAAAACACATACAAATACGTAGATTCAGACACACAAACCGAAAAAGACATCATTTGGAATAAGCAAACACCAGCCCAGACACGCAGGCAAAAAGAGTGAAAGAGACAAAACACATACAAATACGTAGATTCAGACACACAAACTGAGAAAGACATGCACTGGAATAAGCAAACACTCGCCCAGACACACAGGCAAAAAATAATGAGAGAGACAAAACACATACAAATACGTAGATTAAGACACACAAACCGAGAAAGACATTTATTGGAATAAGCAAACACCCGCCCAGACACACAAACCGAGAAAGACATTTAATTGGAATAAGCAAACACCAGTCCAGACACACAGGCTCAAAGAGTGAGAGAGACAAAAAAAAACATACAAATACGTAGATTCAGACACACAAATCGAGAAAGACATTCATTGGGATTATGCAAACACCCGCCCAGACACACCGGCAAAAAGTGTTAGAGAGACAAAAACACATCAAAAAACGTAGATACAGACACACACCCCCCCAAAGACTTGAATTGAAAAAAGCAAACGCCCGCCCAGACACGCAGGTAAAAAAAGTGAGAGAGACAAAAATAATACAAATACGTAGATTCAGACACACAAACCGAGAAAGACATACGCAGATTCAGACGAACAAACCACGAAAGATATGCATTTGGAATATGCAAACACCCGTCCAGACACACAGGCAAAACAGAGTGAGAGAGGCAAAAACACATACAAATACGTAGATTCAGACAAACAAACCGAGAAAGACATGCATTTGGAATAAGCAAACACCAGCCCAGACACGCAGGCAAAAAGAGTGAAAGAGACAAAACACATACAAATACGTAGATTCAGACACACAAACTGAGAAAGACATGCACTGTAATAAGCAAACACTCGCCCAGACACACAGGCAAAAAAGAATGAGAGAGACAAAAACACATACAAATACGTGGATTCAGACACACATACCAAGAAAGACATGCCTATGGAATAAGAAAACCCCCGCCCAGACACACAGGCAAAAAGACAGACACGCAGACAAATACGTAGATTCTGACGCACCTACCGAGAAACACATGTATTGGAATGAGCAAACACCCGCCCTGACACACAGGCAAAAAAAGAGTGAGAGAGACAAAAACACAAACACATACGTAGATTTAGACACATAAACCGAAAAAGACATGCATTGGAATAAGCAAACACCCGCCCAGAAACAGAGGCAAAATAGTGAGAGAGTCAAAAACACATACAAATACATAAATTCAGACACACAAACCGAGAAAGACATGCATTTGGAATAATCAAACACCTGCCCAGACACACGGGAAGAAGGTGTGAGAGAGACAAAAACACATACAAATATGCAGATTCAGACACACAAACCGAGAAAGACATGCATTTGGAATAAGCAAACATCCTCCCAGACACACAGTCACAGATAGTGAGAGAAACAAAAACACATACAACTGCGTAGACTCAGACACAAAAACCGAAAAAGACACAGGCAAAAAGAGTTTACCCCGCGATGGCGCATACATAGTGAGAGAGACAAGCAAAGTCAACATGCCTTTATTTCATTTTAAGGTTAATTTCGACTAGGCTACGTGAGCGCAAGGAGCCTAGTCTAAATTAACCTTAAAAATTAAATTGTTTTCTCTCTCACTCTTTTTGCCTGTGTGTCAGGGCAGGTGTTTGGTTATTCCAATGCATGTGTTTCTCGGTATGTGTGTCTAAATCTACGTATTTGTATGCGTTTCTGTCTCTCTCAGTCTTTCTGCCTGTGTGTCTGGGCGGTTGTTTGCTTATTCCAAATGCATGTCTTTCTCAATTTGTGTGTCTGAATCTACGTATTTGTATGTGTTTTTGTCTCTTTCACTCTTTTTGCTTGAGTGTCTGGGCTGGTGTTTGCTTATTCCAAATGCATGTCTTTCTCGGTTTGTGTGTCTGAGTCTATGTATTTGTATGTGTTTTTGTCTCTCTCACTCTTTTTTGCCTGTGTGTCTGGGCGGGTGTTTGCATATTCCAAATGCATGTCTTTCTCGGCTTGCGTGTCTGAATCTACGTATTTGTATGTGTATTTGTCTCTTTCACTCTTTTTGCCTGCGTGTCTGGGCTGGTGTTTGCTTATTCCAAATGCATGTCTTTCTCGGTTTGTGTGTCTGAATCTATGTATTTGTATGTGTTTTTGGCTCTCTCACTCTTTTTTGCCTGTGTGTCTGGGCGGGTGTTTGCATATTCCAAATGCATGTCTTTCTCGGTTTGTGTGTCTGAATATACGTATTTCTTTCTCGGTTTGTGTGTCTGAATCTACGTATTTGTATGTGTTTTTGTCTCTCTCGCTATTTTTGCCTGCGTGTCTGGGCGGGCGTTTGCTTATTCCAATAGATGTCTTTCTTGGTTTGTGTGTCTTACGTATTTGTATTTGTTATGTCTCTCTCACTCTTTTTGTCTGTGTGTCTAGGTGGGTGTTTGCATATTCCAAATGCATATCTTTCTTGATTTGTGTGTCTGAATCTACGTATTTGTATGTATTTTTTGTCTCTGTCACTCTTTGTGCCTGTGTGTCTGGACTGGTGTTTGTTTATTCCAATTAAATGTCTATCTCTGTTTGTGTGTCTGAATCTACGTATTTGTATGCGTTTTTGTCTCTCTCACTCTTTTTGCCTGTGTGTCTGGGTGGGTGTTTGGTTATAGCAATGCATGTCTTTCACGATTTGTGTGTCTGAATCTACGTATTTGTATGTGTTTTTGTCTCTCTCACTCTTTCTGCCTGTGTGTCTGGGCGGGTGTTTGCTTATTCAAAATACATGTCTTTCTCGGTTTGTGGGTCTCAATCTACATATTTGTATGTGTTTTTGTCTCTCTCACACTTTTTTGCCTGTGTGTCTGGGCGGGTGTTTGCTTATTCCAATTAAATGTCTTTCTCGGTATGTGTGTCTGAATCTACGTATTTGTGTAATAATAATAATAATAATAATAATAATAATAATAATTTACTTATGACCCACATATGAACATTATAAATGACACTGCGGAGTAATAGAAAATATAAAAGAAAAAATAACAACATCATTACGAAATCAAACAACAACAAAAAAAATTACAAATTAACCATTATCACGATGAATAAAACAAACTAAGGGGTCAGTGACAGAAACAACATTACTAGTATTCACAATCATATTAGAAGACACACTGGCCAGTCGCGCGCAAGCAACAATGGCACCATAACGGGATACAATATTTCTATTTTTAAAACGGCCGGGTAAATACATCAGATATTTACAATATCTAAAGTAACCACTTCTAAGTCTCCGTAAATCTTTTTTACTCAGTAAGTGGTGGAAACCAGATAGAAAATTTACACCTGGAGAGCAAAAACTATTATAAGGCCGGGCTAGGCCCTTACGATTATAACGCCCTCTATTTGGAGATATCTTACCATATGACACACGAATATTTCTTAATGCATTAGTAACCAACTCGGAGCAAGTTTCTTAAATAGGCGGGCAAAACGATATACCAATCCACTTGACATTATCCAAACATTGTAATGAAATCAAACTTAGGTTTAATGGAGATACAGAAATGCTACTATTAAAACACATAAACTCACACTTTTTCATATTAACAGATAGGCCAATATCACTAAGTAGAGAAGACAGCTTACGGAAGTTCTGAGCCAACCCTCGACGAGAAAAACTAACTAAAAGGACATCGTCGGCGTATGCAATATAACTTACACCAATATCACAAAAAAACACAGTAGGAGATAGATGTTTTAAACAAGTAGCTAGGACAGATTTAAATATATAAGGAGATAAAACTCCTCCCTGTCTAACGCCTTTCCTAACAGCTACCGAACCAGAAGTATTTGACAGCCAAATCGCACTTAGAAGTTATTTCAGGCAAAAGGACATACTCAAAAATCTTACTCATAAAGCAAGATACAGCAATCGGTCTATAATTCGAGCATGAATCTGCATCTTTACCTCGTTTAAGTATAGGCGTGACACTAACGGAAAGAAAACTATCAGGTACCAGAGATTGAGCTATACAAATCTGGAATAATAACTGCAGGTGGTTCAACAATAATGGGCAATCATAAGCAAAATTCCTAAAGCATAGGCCATCACAATCAGGAGAATCTGATCTTTTTACTTTCTTCAGCGCCCAATGTAAATCACTCATACTTATCGCAGGAACTCTATATTAACAAACAGACACTGCCAGGACCGAACTAAGTAGGTTAGAAAAATGTTTCCGAACACACTGATTAAAAACGGAAAATATGTCAATATAATGGCGCACAAAATTCATAAGGTTTAATTCCGACTGATGTGGGGGAGAACACTTACTGCTATTGATAACTAGATTCCAAGTCATTTTACTCTTTGGAGCGTCCCACGCGTTGAGCCTTGCATTACGTAAGCAAGATTTGTATTCTTTCTTCGTTTTTTGCTTGACTGTAAACACAGCGACAGAGGAGGGTCGATCGCAAGCGTTCCACAATCGCAACCAAAACTTTGCGCGGGTCTTTACTTTTTTCACTTCCAGATGTATATTCCACAGGGGCTTCCGAGACCCAAAACTCACGTGCTCAATCGGAACTACAACTTTTGTGGCCGACTCTAGACATACCACTATTTTGTAATAATACGAATTTAGGTTTTCCTTAGAATCAGTGCATTTTCTCGAAGTCTTGAGCAAATGAAACGGGACTTTAATAGTTGAGAGTAGAGTGCATAAAGTAGTAATATACATCTCAACGTTTATCCGATTCCAATTGCGCTTTTGATACCATTTTGGAATGGGGACCCTTAAAGTGTGCTTGAACATCAGGAGGCTCAATTAGGCACGAAATAGGGAGATGGTCATCATTGATTTTATCTTCATCAACAAATACCTCGGATTTAATTAGACCGAACTTAGACACAATAATATGGTCAAGGTTGGATTTAACGGAGCCTCGATTATGAATGTAAGTATAAGCCAGGTTCTTTGCAACGACCTGATAGACACTTGGCAGAGAATCTAGCAGGAGTTTAGATCGATCAGATGAGGTAAATATGTCAGTATTCATATCCCCGGCTAAGAAACAGTCAACATTTTTATCTGCAAATTTTATGAAAAGAGATTTCAGTTTATGGCAAGCTTTAGCAAAAGCAGTAAATGACTGAGTGTTTCGATGATTGCATGGGAGATACAAATTTACAAAAGCCATGTTATTACACTGGATTGCTAGAATATTAGCATCAAAATAGATTTGCAAAGGATGATATCCTGACTGAATGAAGATAGCGGTGCCACCGGAAGGGTGACCGCGGGTCTTTTTTGCTTCTCGAATGAATAAATCGTGAGTAGCAGACCGCCTTAAACTATTCGTATTAACTTTGGAAAGTAGATGCTCCTGTAGGAATACAATACCAAAATTTAGCGGCTCGTCGATTAGCAGATCCTTATCTTTAGTACCATTAATCTTCAGAGAAACAAAACTTAAGGCTGTAGAAGAAGTCATCATGTTGTCTTGGCAAGCGCATTTCTCAGTACCGAGCATTTAAACTATAAGAAACATGATTTCCTCCGCAATCGGCGCACTTAGGAGCAACTGAGCAACGGTTGTCCGTGGTGTTTTCGTGAGCCCCAGCACAGCGAGAACATTTTGGTAAATCAGGAGAACGTGGGCATCTAGCAATAGTGTGATCTACTCCTTGGCACCGGAAACAACGACGCGGTAATTCTTGGTAGATTTCAACACGAAAAAGCTCATATCCAAGTCGGAGACCATGGTTAATTGCATTTTTCAGTGCTAACTGATCCAGAAATTCCAAACGAAAACATTTTGAATGTCCTATTTTAATAGCACGTACTAATCCCGGTATGCTTTCCTTTAGAGATGATTCTGGTACATTTTCAGGGATACCCCGAACAATACCAAGTGCTTTTTTATCAAGGACCTTGGTTTGAACATTAGGTAGGCTCTTAGAGGCTGAGGCGGCAAGGGATACGGCTTACTGCCTATCTCGAGTAACTACGATCCTCTTTTTATTCTGATTATCAGGTTTTAGACATAAAATCCCTTCATGACCTTCAAGCGTATTCAATTTATCTTTTCGCAAACCAGTATCACTTAAATCGGTAGGAACATTTTACAAAATTACTGAATATTTAGTTTTATCTTCAACTAAAGGGGGAGCGGCGGGGGGGAAAGGCGGCTGGGTTTGAAGCTTTTCTGACAAAGCGCGTAATTCATTAAAACAGGCGTTTACCTTACTACTAAGCATGGAATATGCCGATGCGCGAATTATCGGGATTTCACTCGAGTTCCTTATCACGAAGTCCGGCACATCTATATCTTCAGAGTCGCATCTTTCAAACGCTGCAATAATATCGGCAATACTATTTTGTTGGGCGTTATTACCAATTCGCCGGGGTGGAACTTCCCTCGGAAAAGCTTATGTGTTTTTGTCTCTCTCACTCTTTTTGCCTGTGTGTCTGAGTGGGTGTTTGCTTATTCCAATGCTTGTCTTTCTCGGTTTGTGTGTCTGACTCTACGTATTTGTATGTGTTTTTGTCTCTCTCACTATTTTTTGCCTGTGTGTCTGGGCGTGTGTTTGCTTATTCCAATGCATGTCTTTCTCAGTTTGTGTGTCTGAATCTACGTAATTGTATGTGTTTTTGTCTCTCTCAATCTTTTTGCTTGCGTGTCTGGGTGGTTGTTTTCTTATTCCAAATGCACGTCTTTCTCGGTTTGTGTGTCTGAATCTACGTATTTGTATGTGTTTTTGTCTCTCTCAACCTTTTTAACTACGTGTCTGGGCGGGTGCTTACTTATTCCAATACATGTCTTTCTCAGTTTGTGTATCTGAATCTACGTATTTGTATGTGTTTTTGTCTCTCTCACTCTTTGTGCCTGTGTGTCTGGGCGGGTGTTTGCTTATTCCATTTAAATGTCTTTCTCGGTTTGTGTGTCTGGATATACGTATTTGTATGCGTTATAGTCTCTTCCACTCTTTTTACCGGTGTGTCTGGGCGGGTGTTTGCTTATTCCAAATGCATGTTTTTCTCGGTTTGTGTGTCTGAATCTACTTTTTTTTATGTGTTTTTGTCTCTCTGACTCTTTTTGCCTGTGTGTCTGGGCGGGTGTTTGCTTATTCCAAATGCATGTTTTTCTCGATTTGTGTGTCTGAACCTAATCATTTGTATGTGTTTCTGTCTCTCTCACTCTTTCTTCCTGTGTGTCTGTGCGGTTGTTTGCTTATTTCAAACGCATGCCTTTTTCGGTGTATGTGTCTGAATCTACATATTTTTATGTGTTTTTGTCTCTCTCACTCTTTCTGCCTGTGTGTCTGAGCGGGTTTTTGCTTATTCCAAATGCATGTCTTTCTCAGTTTATGTGTCTGAATCTACGTATTTGCATGTGTTTTTGTCTCTCTCACTCTTTTTGCCTGTGTGTCTGGGCGGGTATTTGCTTATTCCAATTAAATGTGAATTTTGTATGTTTTAAGTATGTTTCAGGTCATTCTAAAAGATGTAAAAAAAGTTGAAAAAATACCATGTTAAAAAAAATAAAAAAAGTTGAATAATGTCGAAGTCCAAAAAAAATTTAGTTAAAAAAATAGTTTGTTTTTCATGCAAAAATATTGAATGAGAGTCATCAGTCCTCATCAATAGGAGTATGGGTATACACAAGAATATGTTTTAAAATTTAAATCACAAGTGCCATTCTATTTTTCTGATATGATTTAGAGATGTAAAAAAATTTGAATAATTTCGGAGTTCAAAAAAAACTTAGTTAAAAAAAATAGTTTGTTTTTCATGAAAAAATATTTAATGAGAACCATAAGTCCTCGTCAATAGGAGTATGGGTATGCACAAGAATATGTATTAAAATTTAAATCAAAAGTGTCATTCTATTTTTCTGATTTGATTTAGAGATGTAAAAAAAAGTTGAAAAAATACCATGTTAAGAAAAAATTTAAAAAAGTTGAATAATTTCGAAGTCAAAAAAAAAATTAGTTAAAAAGAATAGTTTGATTTTCATGAACAAATATTGAATGAGAACCATGAGTCCTCATCAATAGGAGTATGGGTATGTACAAGAATATGATTTTAAAATTTAAATCAAAAGTGTCATTCTATTTTTCTGATATGATTTAGAGATGTAAAAAATGTTGAAAAAAATACCATGTTAAAAAAAACTGGAATAATTTCGTAGTCCAAAAAAGAATTAGCTAAAAAAATAGTTTGTTTTTCGTGAAAAAAAATTGAATGAGAACCATCAGTCCTCAGCAATAGGAGTATGGGTATGTACAAGAATATGTTTTGAAATTTAAATCAAAAGTGTCATTCTATTTTTCTGATATGATTTAGAGATGTAAAAAAAAGTTGAATAATTTTGAAGTCCAAAAAAATTTAGCTAAAAAAAATAGTTTGTTTTTTATGAAAAAATATTGAATGAGAACCATCAGTCCTCATCAATAGGAGTATTGGTATGCACATGAATATGTTTTAAAATTTAAATCAAAAGTGTCATTCTATTTTTCTGATATAATTTAGAGATGTACAAAAAAAAGTTGAAAAAATATCATGATAAAAAAGATGAAAAAAAGTAAAAAAAACTTAAAAAAAATGGAGGGGGGGGAGGGGTCCAAAAAGTTGAAGGGGAGGGGGTCTCCTCTTGGAATTTGGGGATAGGGGACCTTTGGGGGTTGGGGATAGGGGACCTTTGGGGGTTGAGGTCCCTGGTGGTTAGGGTCATTTGTGCTTATGATCCTTGACGGTTCGTACTCATATACCCCTCACTACTTGATTTGTAAGGATTTCTATGGATTGTTCTGAATTTCTTTATTAAAATTTTTTTCTTGTCATCTACATCTCTCTTTGTATCAACTTTTTAGTATACTATATAACGTTAGACCCTATTTTAAATTGACAACACTGTTCAAACGCCACTTATGTATTATACAGAACACATCGAAGAAGTAAAGCTAGGTTAAGTCACAAGGTCGTTCTATCATCGTTAACCATTTTCATAGATTAATGCTATTTCAAATTTATAATAAATAAGCTATGAGTTAACAAGCCCTTCGGGGTTACCTTAACTGCTAATCAGTTTAACCCTTTTTCTCCACCTTCATACGATCCGATCACTAATTAGGATCATTCACATCCTTATTATTCAATCAAAAATTAATATCGTTCATAGAGTCCAATTCGCAAATGCTATATCCCTTTTTCGCAAATAGAGTTAGCTTTTACGCAAAATGATATAAAGACATATGCCAATCAATTCTAGACACGATGCAAGGTACCTTCAGGCTAGAGCTTATTACTGTTTGACAATTTTTGAGTAAAAACAAGCGCGGCTTGGATGTGTCTTTGGTAAAAAACATTATTTATACAAAAACTTGATTTTCTTACCCTTATGACTGAAACCAGTATTTTTTACAGAAGGCGCAATAAATCTTTTGAGTACGTAATGTGACGATCAAAAGTTTCGGCTTAGAAACCTGTGTCTAAACCAGTCTGATTGCATTACACAATCTCGCTCCTAGTTCGAAAACGTATTTGATCACTTTATAGGTCTATAATATATAGGGATTGGTCGCTTTTTGCAATGTGTTCGTCAAACTGCACTGTATATTCATGCCTCAGGCGTATAGTTGAAACCTTATACACTATCACTACTGCGAACAAGTGAAACCAGTGTGTGTCCGGTTCACAAGAATAGCATATCTGAGATATTTTGAGAAGGACCTGGGGCTTAAAGTTTCAACTTACAGGTAAGCTACTGTTGGAAAAAGAAATGGGGATGGTAGAGTAAGGGGACTAAAGGGGGACAAGGATACCAGTGTAGGATTGGGACCAACACATCTTCTCAAGTCTACACCGAAGCGTTTAAGCTGGCTTACAATTGGACAGCAAGAAGGCATTGGAACCTCCAGTATGAATGCAAAGAGCCTATATACAACAAGTACTTCATATGTATTTAAATAGAAAATGGAACAAGTGTTTTGTTGAAACCAGCCATACATAGATCTCAAGTCTGTAGTGTTAAAGGGCATAAAATGAGGTCCCTAGACCCATACCCCACCAGCCCTTTAATCATTAAAAAAAATGGCTCGTAAGGCTTCTGAGCTAGCTGAATAGAGATCCGAGGCCAATTAAGAAGCATCAAGAGGCCCAGAACCAGCACACATTAGATGTATCAAACAGTTCGTGGTAACGAACTGTATGTAAGAAGTGACTCAGCTCAATAGATAGATAGATAGATAGATAATTTAATACGAAATATCACAAAACGGATAAATAGTCGCATTTACAAAAAAATTATGAAAACTATTTGTTGTAATTTTCAGTGAAGTATTGTCGGAATGAATTTTTGTAGCGTTTCGTGGCACTTGGATTGCTTGGTTGTAGTTGGTTTGTGTGGCGGGTCTTTGGTCGGTTATCTTGTCTGATATCAGGTGGGAGAAGGTCGCGGTGTTTGGGGGAAGTCAAGATGGACTGGCCAAAGCTCATGAGGAGCTCGTGTCTTCTTTGTTCAAGTGTTGTGAGTTCTAGCTTCGCCAGACATTCCTCATAGGGCAATTGGCTGTCTCCTAGAATGATGCGCAAGGCTCTCTTTTGAATTGTTTCGAGCTTATTGCTCTGCTCTTTTGTGAGACCAGGATGCCAGACAGGGCAGGCATATTCTAGGATCGGTCGCATGCGGCTCCTATAGTAGGTGACCAGGGCATTTTTGCTGAGTTGAAAGCGACGTAGCTTTGTCAGTGACCTAAGCAGAGGCATAGCCTGGGACAGCAAGTGATTTAAGTGGTCATCCCAAGTCAGTTTATCATTGAAGATAACACCCAGGATCTTCATTTTGGGAACTGCCGGTATGCCGACGTCAGGCAAGGCCGGTACGCTGTGCTTTAAGAAGGAAATTCTCATTATTGCCGACTTGGTCCTGTTGATGCTGAGTTTTCTTTCTAGGTAGTCCCGTTCGAGCTTCACGACCATTTCTTCTAGGTTAAGGATTTCACACAGTCTTTGTAGCAGCATCATTGTTAGGTCGTCTGCGAACTTCGCTCTGTCTCTGTGCCATTTAGCTATCGTGTTGCAAAGCAACAGGAAAAGGGTCGGACCTATTTTTGTTCCTTGAGGAATTCCACATGTAAGGTCTGTAGAGTCTGACAGTTCGCCTTTGTACCTTGTTTTTTGCTTCCGTTTTGAAAGGAAGCTTTCTACTATCTTTCTCAGGAATTCGTGAAAATTGGTCATGGACTGTAGAATCTCCTCGTGGCTAGACGTATCGAACGCTGTCCTGACGTCCCCTTGAAGGAGGTCGACAAACGCCTCGTCAACTTCTAGGTGACTTAGGATAGTCTCGACGATCTGGATAAGGTAGTGACTTGTACTGCACCCTCTTTGGAAGCCATACTGCCGGGAGTCAATTACTTCGCTGAGTTCCTCCAGAAGCCATCTGTTTATGAAAGTTTCGAATACTTTCGAGAGTAGCGGAGTGAGTGAGATCGGTCGGAGGTCTCCAAGTTCTTTGGGGTTTGTGACTTTGGGAACAGGGATTACGACTGCCTCCTTGAGCGGCTCAGGAAACGTCCCTGTTATCAGTGACTGGTTGATGATGGCAGCTATAGGCTCTGATAGGTAAGGAGCGTTTTCTTTGAACAAAATTGACGGTGGATCCGCTGGGTGAGTGGCTTTCCGCGCAGGAATCTTTTCTAGGACCCTGCACACTTCAATAGGCAGAACGACTGGAATCTCAGATATCTTGGCGCTGAATGCACTCGTTAAGGCTGGAGGGTTGGATCTGCAGATTTTGGCAAACCACTCATTGAGATCATTTGCAGTGACCTGTTCACCTTTATCTTTTTGTATGTGAAAGGTCGTCGGGCGCTGGGGGCTTATTAAATCTCTAATTGTCTTGTGGAATGAGCGGGAGTCGGAGTTTACTGTTTTAGAGAGCTTTTCCCCATATGCTTTCTCAGCTTTCCTACATTCGTACACCACGGTGTTCCTCATTTTTTTCCAGCGCTCTCTCGTGCAATAGCAACTAAAACTGACAAAAAACAGAATTTTACTATTAGTAGATATGCCATAAGAATCAGCTTATTATGCTGATTTCAAATATATAAGATTCATCCTGTGCGGCGCTACCCATCAAAAGTTACGAGCCAGAGAAAATTTGCCTGATTTTTGCAATAGGGGAGAAACATCCCCTTAAAATTCAAGGAATCTTAATGAAAACCACGTTATCACATTCCGCGTAATAGAAAACTCTACTGTTGAAGTTCCAACCTCCCATAAACAAAACTGTGGAATTTTGCTATTTTTGCCAGAAGACAGATCACGGATGTGTGTTTATTTGTTTGTTTTTCTTCTTTTTTCCCCCCAGGGGTGATTGTATCGAAATAATGGTCCTAGAAGATCGGGAGAGAGTGCATTCAAACAGAAATTAAAAGCTCTAGTGTCCTCTTTAAGTGAACAAAAAGATTGGAGGGTAACTGGCCCCCCTCCCACGCTCATTTCCCCCCAAAGGTATCTGATCAAAATTTTGAGATAGCCATTTTGTTAAGTATAGTTGAAAGATCAAATAATTATGGCTTTTGGTGTAAAGTAACCCCCAACAGTTTGTGAGGACCGGCCTGTAAGTTATGAAATTTGCCCCTTGTTTACATATAGTATTTGTTATTGGGAAGTATACAGACATTTTTCGGGGGAGGGGGTTTGTGCTTAGGGTGAATTTTTATAGGGATAATCTTCCCTGGGGAGGGAAATTTGGGGGGGGGGGGGGTGAATTTTCCAGGGTAAATTTTAGACTAGGGGTATTTGACAGAACTACAGTACGAAATTCTTTTTAATTGTCTTACATTCTCTTGCCAAATTTTACATGTGGAGATAATCCGTGGAAATTACCCGGGTGCTATTTTCCATGTGTTTTGAATTCTGAGAAATAATTTCCGAGGAAGGGGGCATTTCTGGAGTGATCGAGGAACCGATTAGAGAATAAAATTATTATTCAAATGAAAGAATGCTAAGGAGAATTAGTATAGTCCTTCTTTTGAATTCTGGGGCGCCCCCGTACCAAACAGGTTTTTCTGATAGGTAAAGATTTCTACAGGTCATTACACCTTTCAAAGAGACGGGTTTTTTATTGTGACATCGATTTTTTGAAAGTCAAACTCATGGATACATGTTTATTTTATTTTTTTATTTTTTTTAACTGGTATTTTTTCAATGAAGTCCATAGCACTTTGCAGAAACCCGTGAATGTAGGACTGAAAGTCCAATTACTAATCAAGCTAGTGTGACCGCCATTTTTGATCTGGTTAAGTGGGTATAATCTGGTTTGGTTTGTTATTGCGAGAGGATTACTCAATTTACATCTTAGTGGTAACTGAGCAATGACTAAAGGAACATTTGAAGGTGGAAAAAAAAGGGGTAATTAGCGATTGGATAATTTTAACAAGAAATGACCGAAAAGGGTTTTGGTTTGCACAGTTTTGTCAATTTTAAATAGTTTAGAAATAAAAAAAATTAACAAGAAATGGCTGAAAAGTGTTTTGAGGGAGTTGAGTTGCACGAGGTTTCAGTTACATGCGGATTCAGTTACACGGGGATTAGTTAAATGGGGTCGAGTAGCACGGAGGTTCAGTTGTACAGGGTTTCGGTTATACAGGGGTTCAGTTACATGGGGGGTTCAGTTGTACGGGGTTTCGGTTATACAGGGGTTCAGTTACATGGAGGGCTCAGTTATTTTTCTGATTTTGTGTGTTTTCGCAAGAAAATAACTGGTCTTTTAGCAAACTTAGCCATAGCTACCTGAATTGATAGGTGATTTGAATAAAATGAATTCAAATATTTTGTCTATGAAATAGAAGCTAACTCAATTTGCGAAAAGATATTCCATTTGAACAACTCTGATCTGATTGAATTGTTGCCGACAATGAGATTTAAAAGCTGCTAAGCCTATTGTTATTGCAAAAGAGGTTTCTCAATTTACTTCTTAGTGTTAAATGTCAGGTTTCCAAATACAATTATTTTGAAAAGCAGACAAAAAAATTGGTTTGTCCCCTCATTTCTGTAGGGCAGGAGATAGCTTAATTTGCTTAGACAATGAATTAGATTTAGTAGTGATTGATTGTATCAGTGGAGAAAAAAAAGGATTAAACTGATTAACAGTTAAGGTAACCCCAAAGGAGCTGTTAACTGAGGTAATTTGTTATAAATTTGAAAAATACCTAACGACGAATCGGAAACGTTTGATTAACATTTGAAAAAAAAAGGAGTAATGGGATTTGCGAATTGGAGGAGATGGGGTGGTTATGCACTGTATAATACACGAGTGATGTTTTGGAGAGTTAGGGATCGTGTGTGTCTCTTTGGGCTATGTGTGTCTCTTTGGGAGCGTTTGAATATTTTGGTTACTAAAGTATTATATTTTCATCGTATTTTAGGATATTTGATTAGGATTAACTTAACTTCATTCCTTGAGTGTTGTCGGGGGTAACATGTAAGTACCAAATTTTGAGTTCACTGTAGGGGATTTTCCACAAGGAGAATTTTCCATGGGGAGGGAATTTTCCAGGAGGTGAATTGCTACAAGTTTCACGGGAAATCATCCGTACATAAGTTTTTTCCAAATTTTTAAAGAAAATTTGCAAATGAAAAGAGGATTTTTGCACCAAACTTATGTTAATTTCTGCTCGTTTTGGGTTTTGATTCGATTATTTTCTACATTTTTTACAGTCTCATGAAATGTAATTAAACAAATATAAAAGATTTTTCAACTAAAGTAAGGAGCAAGTTTTAAAACTCATAACATATTTTCTTTAAAAATTTGGAAAAAAAAAGCCAACTTCACAATAAAGAGTAATGAGTTAAGGATGAGACAGACTTTTGATCTTTTACATAATTAAATAAATAAAAACTGGGGGGGGGGTTAAGTTGTACAGGGTTTCAGTTATACAGGGGTTCATTTAAAGAGGTCTCACTTGCACAAAGGTTCAGATGCATGGGGATTCACTTGCTTGGGGTTAAGTTACACGGGGATTCAGTTACAATGGAACCCACACAAAAAACAATGGGAGGCACACACAAAAGCCAAATTAGCCCAGTGGCCTACGAGAAATCATGGGTTGCATGGGGGGTTGACGTGCACGAGGGGTTCAGTTAAAGGGGGTACAGTTACACGGGAGTTTAGTTAAATTGGGTTGAGTACAAATATAAAAGATTTTTCAACTAAAGTAAGGAGCAAGTTTAAAACTCATAACAGATTTTCTTTAAAAATTTGGAAAAAAAAGCCAACTTCACAATAAAGTGTAAGGAGTTAAGGATGAGACAGACTTTTGATCTTTTACATTATTAAATAAATAAAAACGGGGGGTTCAGTTGTACAGGGTTTCGGTTATACAGGGGTTCAGTTAAAGAGGTCTCACTTGCACGAAGGTTCAAATGCATGGGGATTCACTTGCTTGGGGTTCAGTTACACGAGGATTCAGTTACTCTGGAACCCACACAAAACACACTGGGGGCACACACAAACGCCAAATTAGCCCAGTGGCAAATGAGAAATCATAGGTTGCATGGGAGGTTGACTTGCACGAGGGTTCAGTTAAAGGGGGTACAGTTACACGGGGGTTTAGTTAAATTGGATTGAGTTGCAAGAGGGTTCAGTAGCACGAGCCTTCAGTAGCACGGGGGGGTTCAGTTGTACAGGGTTTCGGTTATACAGGGGTTCAGTTAACGAGGTTTCACTTGCACGAAGGTTCAGATGCATGGGGGTTAACTTGCTTGGGGTTCAGTTACACGGGGCTTCACTTACAATGGAACCCACACAAAAAACATTGGGGGAAGTTACATTTTCTTGATTTTTCAAAGTTCATTTTGAATTTCTTTCGTTGAAATGCAAGAGTTGGAATATTTCAGTAGTGTTTGGTTGTGGTTTACCTTGTCACAGTTACATTTTCTTGATTTTTCAAAGTTCATTTTGAATTTCTTTCGTTGAAATGCAAGAGTTGGAATATTTCAGTAGTGTTTGGTTGTGGTTTACCTTGTCACAGTTACATTTTCTTGATTTTTCAAAGTTCATTTTGAATTTCTTTCGTTGAAATGCAAGAGTTGGAATATTTCAGTAGTGTTTGGCTGTGGTTTACCTTGTCACAGTTACATTTTCTTGATATTTCAAAGTTCATTTTGAATTTCTTTCGCTGAAATGTAAGATTTATTATATTTGATAAGTTTTGTGTTTTGTTTTACATTTTTGAAAGTACATTATCTTTATTTTTCATAATTCATTTTGAATTTATTTCGTTGATATGCAAGAATTGGAATATTTCAGTAGTGTTTGGTTGTGTTTTACCTTGTCACAGTTACATTTTCTTGGAAATGCAAGAGTTGGAATATTTAAGTAGTGTTTGGTTGTGGTTTACCTTGTCACAGTTACATTTTCTTGATTTTTCAAAGTTCATTTTGAATTTCTTTCGTTGAAATGCAAGAGTTGGAATATTTCAGTAGTGTTTGGTTGTGGTTTACCTTGTCAAAGTTACATTCTATTTATTTGTCAATGTTCATTTTTAAACTATATCGTTGATATGCAGTAGTCGGACAATTTCTGCAGTGTTTTGTTTTGGTTCTCCTTGTCAGAGTTTCATTCTATTGATTTTTTTCAAATTTAATTTATTATATATTTCGTTTAATTTATAGACTTGGAATATTTTAGTAGTGTTTGGTTATGGTTTAAATTGTCACAGTTACATTTTCTTGATTTTTAAATGTTCATTTGGAATTTCTTTCGTTGAATTGCAAGAGTTGGAATATTTCAGTAGTGTTTGGTTGTGGTTTACCTTGTCACAGTTACATTTTCTTGGAAATGCAAGAGTTGGAATATTTCAGTAGTGTTTGGTTGTGGTTTACCTTGTCACAGTTACATTTTCTTGATTTTTCAAAGTTCATTTTGAATTTCTTTCGTTGAAATGCAAGAGTTGGAATATTTCAGTAGTGTTTGGTTGTGGTTTACCTTGTCACAGTTACATTTTCTTGATTTTTCAAAGTTCATTTTGAATTTCTTTCGTTGAAATGCAAGAGTTGGAATTTTTCAGTAGTGTTTGGTTGTGGTTTACCTTGTCACAGTTACATTTTCTTGTTATTTTCAAAGTTCAGTGTGAATGTCTGTCGTTGAAAAGCAAAAGTTGGAATATGTCATTATTGTATGGTCGTGGTTTCCCTGTTCAAAGTTACATTTTTTTGATCTTTCAAAGTTGATTTGAATATCTTTCTTTGAAATGCAAGAGTTGGAATATTTCAATAGTGTTTGGTTGTGGTTTACCATGTCAAAGTTATATTTTCTTGATTTTTCAAAGTTCATTTTGAATTTCATTCATTGAAATGCAAGAGTTGTAATATATCAGTAGTGTTTGGTTGTGGTTTACCTTGTCAAAGTTAAATTCTCTTGATTTTTCAAAGTTCATTTTGAATTTCTTTCGTTGAAATGCAGGAGTCGGAAAATTTCAGTAGTGTTTGGTTGTGGTTTACCTTGTCACAGTTACATTTTCTTGATTTTTTTCATAGTTCATTTTGAATTTCTGTCGTTGAAATGCAAGAGTTGGAATATTTCAGTAGTGTTTGGTTGTGGTTTACCTTGTCAAAGTTACATTTTCTTGATTTTTGAAAGTTCATTTGAATTTCTTTAATTTAAATTCCATAGTTGGAATATTTAAGTATTGTTTTGTTTTGGTTTAACTTGTAAAAGTTAAAGTTTCTTGATTTTACAAACTTCATTTTGAATTTCTTTCGTTGAAATGCAAGAGTTGGTATATTTCAGTAGTGTTTGGTTGTGGTTTACCTTGTCACAGTTAGATTTTCTTGATTTTTCAAAGTTTCTTCGAATTTCTTTATTTGAAATGCAAGAGTTGGAATATTTCAAAAGTGTATGGTTGTGGTTTACCTTGTCACAGTTACATTTTCTTGATTTTTCAAAGTTCATTTTGAATTTCTTTCGTTGAAATGCAAGAGTTGGAAAATTTCAGAAGTGTTTGGTTGTGGGCTACCTTGTCACAGTTACATTTTCTTGATTTTTCAAAGTTCATTTTGAATTTCTTTCATTGAAATGCAAGAGTTGGAATATTTCAGTAGTGTTTGGCTGTGGTTTACCTTGTCACAGTTACATTTTCTTGATTTTTCAAAGTTCATTTTGAATTTCTTTCGCTGAAATGCAAGAGTTGGAATATTTCAGTGTCACAGTTACATTTTCTTGATTTTTCAATGTTAATTTTAATTTATTTCATTGTAATGCAAGAGTTGGAATATTTCAGTAGTGTTTTGTTGTGGTTTAGCTTGTCACAGTTACATTTTCTTGATTTTTCAAAGTTCATTTTGAATTTCTTTCGTTGAAATGCAAGAGTTGGAATATTTCAGTAGTGTATGGTTATGGATTACCTTGTCACAGTTGAATTATCTTGATTTTTCAAAGTTAAATTAGAATATATTTAGTTGTAATTAAAGAGTTGGACTATTTAAGTAGAGTTTGGTTGTGGTTTACCTTGTCACAGTTACATTTTCTTGATTTTTCAAAGTTCATTTTGAATTTCTTTCATTGAAATGCAAGAGTTGGAATATTTCAGTAGTGTTTGGTTGTGGTTTACCTTGTCACAGTTACATTTTCTTGATTTTTCAAAGTTCATTTTGAATTTCTTTCGTTGAAATGCAAGAGTTGGAATATTTCAGTAGTGTTTGGTTGTGGTTTACCTTGTCACAGTTACATTTTCTTGATTTTTCAAAGTTCATTTTGAATTTCTTTCGTTGAAATGCAAGAGTTGGAATATTTCAGTAGTGTTTGGTTGTGGTTTACCTAGTCACAGTTACATTTTCTTGATTTTTCAAAGTTCATTTTGAATTTCTTTCGTTTACATGAAAGAGTTTGAATATTTCAGTCGTGGTTGGGAGTGGGTTACATTGTCAAATTTTCATTTTAAATTCTTATAATATTTCTTTTTGAATTTATTTCTTTTTATTTCATTTGATTTAAGCGTTAATGCGTTGGTGCTAGTGTTTTAAAATGTTACATTTACATTTTCTTGATTTTTCAAATTTCATTTTGAATAATTCAAGAAACTTGATTAAACACGTTTTTAAACTACATGCTATTTGCATGCCTTTCCTTGGCACCTTTCCAAACGAGCGGGGATTCCCCGCTGGTTCCTACACATTGCAAAAGAGTGAGCAGTACGAATACTCCACATTTCCAACCAGACTGGTTTTTTAGACAACACACCCACAGAGATGACACACACACACATAGAGACGAGACACGCACAGACACAACACACAAACAGAGTCATAGTGAGAGAGATATCCAAAAAGTTGGGTTGATCTACGATCACTTAGAGTGGCGCACCACTCTAAGTGAACCTAGATCAACCCAACTTTTTGGATATCTCTCTCACTATGACTCTGTTTGTGTGTCGTGTCTGTGCGTGTCTCGTCTCTATGTGTGTGTGTGTCATCTCTGTGGGTGTGTTGTCTAAAAAACCAGTCTGGTTGAAAACGTGGAGTTTTCGTACTGCTCACTTTTCGCAATGTGTAGGAACCAGCGGGGAATCCCTGCTCGTTTGAAAAGGTGCCAAGGAAAGGCATGAAAATAGCATGTAGTTTAAAAACGTGTTTAATCAATTTTCTTGAATGATTCAAAATGAACTTTGAAAAATCAAGAAAATGTAACCGTGACAAGGTAAACCACAAGCAAACACTACTGAAATATTCCAACTCTTGCATTTCAACGAAAGAAATTCAAAATGAACTTTGAAAAATCAAGAAAATGTAACTGTGACAAGGTAAACCACAACCAAACACTACTGAAATATTCCAACTCTTGCATTTCAACGTAAGAAATTCAAAATGAACTTTGAAAAATCAGGAAAATGTAACTGTGACAAGGTAAACCACAACCAAACACTACTGAAATATTCCAACTCTTGCATTTCAACGAAAAAACTTGGAATGAACTTTGAAAAATCAGGAAAATGTAACTGTGACAAGGTGAACCACAACCAAACACTACTGAAATATTCCAACTCTTGCATTTCAAAGAAGGAAATTCAAAATGAACTTTGAAAAATCAAGAAAATGTAACTGTGACAAGGTAAACCACAACCAAACACTACTGAAATATTCCAACTCTTGCATTTCAACGAAAGAAATTCAAAATGAACTTTGAAAAATCAAGAAAATGTAACTGTGACAAGGTAAACCATAACCAAACACTACTGAAATATTCCAACTCTTGCATTTCAACGAAGAAATTCAAAATGAACTTTGAAAAATCAAGAAAATGTAACTGTGACAAGGTAAACCACAACCAAACACTACTGAAATATTCCAACTCTTGAATTTCAATGAAAGAAATTCAAAATGAAAATTTAAAAATCAATAAAATTTAAATACTGAAATATTCCAACTCTTGCATTTCAGCGAAAGAAATTCAAAATGAACTTTGAAAAATCAAGAAAATGTAACTGTGACAAGGTAAACCACAACCAAACACTACTGAAATATTCCAACTCTTGCATTTCAATGAAAGAAATTCAAAATGAACTTTGAAAAATCATGAAAATGTAACTGTGACAAGGTAGACCACAACCAAATACTACTGAAATTTTCCAACTCTTCCATTTCATCGAAAGAAATTCAAAATGAACTTTGAAAAATCATGAAAATATAACTGTGACAATGTAAACCACAACCAAACACTACTGAAATATTACAACTCTTGCATTTCAATAGAAGAAATTCAAAATGAACTTTGAAAAATCAATAAAATGTAACTTTGACAAGGTAAACCATAACCAAACACTACTTAAATATTACAAATCTATCAATTCAACGAAATAAATAACAAAAGAACATTTAAAAAACAAGAACATGTAACTGTGACAAGGTAAACCACAACCAAACACTACTGAAATATTCCAAATCTTGCATTTCAATGAAAGAAATTCAAAATGAACTTTGAAAAATCAAGAAAATGTAACTGTGACAAGGTAAACCACAACCAAACACTACTGAAATATTCCAACTCTTGCATTTCAACGAAAGAAATTCAAAATGAACTTTGAAAAATCAAGAAAATGTAATTGTGACGAGGTAAACCATAACCAAAAAATACTAAAATATTCCAACTCTTGCATTTCAACGAAAGAAATTCAAAATGAACTTTGAAAAATCAAGAAAATGTAACTGTGACAAGGTAAACCACAACCAAACACTACTGAAATATTCCAACTCTTGCATTTCAACGAAAGAAATTCGAAATGAACTTTGAAAAATCAAGAAAATGTAACTGTGACAAGGTAAACCACAACCAAACACTACTGAAATATTCCAACTCTTGCATTTCAACGAAAGAAATTCAAAATGAACTTTGAAAAAATCAAGAAAATGTAACTGTGACAAGGTAAACCACATCCAAACACTACTGAAAAATTCCAACTCTTTCTTTTCAAGGAAAGAAATAAAAATTAAACAATGATAAAACCATAAAATGAAAATTTTACATGTTAAAAAAAAACCAAACACAAATGAAATATTCAAACTCTTGCATTTCAACGAAAGAAATTCAAAATGAACTTTGAAAAATCAAGAAAATGTAACTGTGACAAGGTAAACCACAACCAAACACTACTGAAATATTTCAACTCTTGCATTTCCAAGAAAATGTAACTGTGACAAGGTAAACCACAACCAAACACTACTGAAATATTCCAACTCTTGCATTTCAAAGAAAGAAATTCAAAATGAACTTTGAAAAATCAAGAAAATGTAACTGTGACAAGGTAAACCACAACCAAACACTACTGAAATATTCCAACTCTTGCATGTATACTACAGACATACAAAATTAACATTGAAAAATAAAGAACATGTAATTGTGAAAATGTAAACCACAACAAAACACTCCTGAAAGAGTCCAACTCTTGCATTTCAACGAAAGAAATTCAAAATGAACTTTGAAAAATCAAGAAAATGTAACTGTGACAAGGTAAACCACAACCAAACACTACTGAAATATTCCAACTCTTGCATTTCAACGAAAGAAATTCAAAATGAACTTTGAAAAATCAAGAAAATGTAACTGTGACAAGGTAAACCACAACCAAACACTACTGAAATATTCCAACTCTTGCATTTCAACGAAAGAAATTCAAAATGAACTTTGAAAAATCAAGAAAATGTAACTGCCCCCAATGTTTTTTGTGTGGGTTCCATTGTAACTGAATCCCCGTGTAACTGAACCCCAAGCAAGTGAATCCCCATGCATCTGAACCTTCGTGCAAGTGAGACCTCTTTAACTGAACCCCTGTATAACCGAAACCCTGTACAACTGAACCCCCCGTGTTTATTTATTTAATTATGTAAAAGATCAAAAGTCTGTCTCATCCTTAACTCCTTACTCTTTATTGTGAAGTTGGGTTTTTTTTCCAAATTTTTTAAGAAAATCTGTTATGAGTTTTAAACTTGCTCCTTACTTTAGTTGAAAAATCTTTTATATTTGTACTCAACCCAATTTAACTAAACTCCTGTGTAACTGTACCCCCTTTAACTGAATCCCTCGTGCAAGTCAACCCCCCATGCAACCCGTGATTTCTCGTAGGCCACTGGGCTAATTTGGCTTTTTTGCGTGCCCTCCTTGTTTTTTTGTGTGGTTTCCATTGTAACTGAATCCCCGTGTAACTCAACCCCAAGCAAGTGAATCCCCATGCATCTGAACCTTCGTGCAAGTGAAACCTCTTTAACTGAACCCCTGTATAACCGAAACCCTGTACAACTGAACCCCCCCGTGCTACTGAAGTCTCGTGCTACTGACCCCTCGTGCAACTCAACCCAATTTAACTAAACCCCGTGTAACTGTACCCCCTTTAACTGAACCCTCGTGCAAGTCAACCCCCCATGCACCCTATGATTTCTCGTAGGCCACTGGTCTAATTTGGTTTTTGTGTGTGCCCCCCTTGTTTTTTGTGTGGTTTCCATTGTAACTGAACCCCCGTGTAACTGAACCTCAAGCAAGTGAATCCCCATGCATCTGAACCTTCGTGCAAGTGAAACCTCTTTAACTGAACCCCTGTATAGGCGAAACCCTGTACAACTGAACCCCCCTTTTTTATTTATTTAATTATGTAAAAGATCAAAAGTCTGTCTCATCCTTAACTCCTTACTCTTTATTGTGAAGTTGTCTTTTTTTTACAAATTTTTAAAGAAAATCTGTTATGAGTTTTAAACTTGCTCCTTACTTTAGTTGAAAAATCTTTTATATTTGTACTCAACCCAATTTAACTAAACTCCCGTGTAACTGTACGCCCTTTAACTGAATCCCTCGTGCAAGTCAACCCCCCATGCAACCCATGATTTCTCGTAGGCCACTGGGCTAATTTGGCTTTCGTGTGTGCCTCCCATTGTTTTTTGTGTGGGTTCCATTGTAACTGAATCCCCGTGTAACTGAGCCCCAAGCAAGTGAATCCCCATGCATCTGAACCTTCGTGCAAGTGAGACCTCTTCAAATGAACCCCTGTATAACTGAAACCCTGTACAACTGAACCCCCCCCCGTTTTTATTTATTTAATTATGTAAAAGATCAAAAGTCTGTCTCATCCTTAACTCCTTACTCTTTATTGTGAAGTTGGGTTTTTTTTTCCAAATTTTTAAAGAAAATCTGTTATGAGTTTTAAACTTGCTCCTTACTTTATTTGAAAAATCTTTTTTATTTGTTTAATTACATTTCATGAGACTGTAAAGAATGTAGGAAATAATCGAATCAAAACCCAAAACGAGCAGAAATTAACATAAGTTTGGTGCAAAAATCCTCTTTTCATTTGCAAATTTTCTTTAAAAATTTGAAAAAAACCTATGTACGGATGATTTCCCGTGAAACTTGTAGCAATTCACCTCCTGGAAAAGTCCCTCCCCATGGAAAATTCTCCTTGTGGAAAATCCCCTACAGTGAACTCAAAATTTGGTACTTACGTGTTACACCCCGACAACACTCAAGGAATGAAGTTAAGTTAATCCTAATCGAATATCCTAAAACATGATGAAAATATAATACTTTAGTAACCAAAATATTCAAACGCTCCCAAAGAGACACACACGACCCCTAACTCTCCAAAACATCACTTGTGTATTATACAGTGCATAACCACCCCATCTCCTCCAATTCGCAAATCCCATTAATCCTTTTTTTTGCAAATGTTAATCAAACGTTTCCAATTCGTCGTTAGGTATTTTTCAAATTTATAACAAATTACCTCAGTTAACAGCTCCTTTGGGGTTACCTTAACTGTTAATCAGTTTGATCCTTTTTTTCTCCACTGATACAATCAATCACTAATTAATATCATTCATTGTCTAAGTAAATTAAGTTATCTCCTGCCCTACAGAAATGAGGGGACAAACTAATTTTTTTTGTCTGCTTTTCAAAATGATCGTATTTGGAAATCTGTCATTTAACACTAAGAAGTAAATTGAGTAACCCCTTTCGCAATAACAATAGGCTTAGCAGTGATTAAATCTCATTGTCGGCAACAATTCAATCAGATCAGAGTTGTTCAAATGGATTATCTTTTCGCAAATTGAGTTAACTTCTATTTCATAGACAAAATATTTGAATTCCTTTTATTCAAATCACCTATCAATTCAGATAGCTATGGCTAAGTTTGCTAAAAGACCAGTTATTTTCTTGCGAAAACACACAAAATCAGAAAAAATAACTGAACCCTCCATGTAACTGAACCCCTGTATAACCAAAACCCCGTACAACTGAACCCCCCATGTAACTGAACCCCTGTATAACCGAAACCCTGTACAACTGAACCTCCGTGCTACTCGACCCAATTTAACTAATCCCCATGTAACTGAATCCGCATGTAACTGAACCCTCGTGCAACTCAACTCCCTCAAAACACTTTTCAGCCATTTCTTGTTAATTTTTTTATGTCTAAACTATTTAAAATTGACAACACTGTGCAAACCAAAACACTTTTCGGTCATTTCTTTTTAAAATTATCCAATGCTAATTACCCCTTTTTTTCTCCACCTTCAAATGTTCCTTTAGTCATTGCTCAGTTAACACTAAGATGTAAATTGAGTAATCCTCTCGCAATAACAAACCAAACCAGATTATACCCACTTAACCAGATCAAAAATGGCGGTCACACTAACTTGATTAGTAATTGGACTTTCATTCCTACATTCACGGGTTTCTGCAAAGTGCTATGGACTTCATTGAAAAAATACCAGTTTAAAAAAAAAATAAATAAACATGTATCCATGAGTTTGACTTCCAAAAAATCGATGTCACAATAGAAAACCCGTCTCTTTGAAAGGTGTAATGACCTGTAGAAATCTTTACCTATCAGAAAAACCTGTTTGGTACGGGGGCGCCCCAGAATTCAAAAGAAGGACTATACTAGAATTTTTCAGGTTGAATCGTCCTCCAGCAATTTTATGGATAGGGGGGATTTTCAGTGAGGATGGAACCGTCTGGAGGAAATTTAACGGGGGGGGGGGGTGCAATTTACGTTGGATAAAATTTCTATGGAGGATATTTTCATGAGGGGGTATATTTCATGGAGGGTGAGCAAGATTTACCGGCATTATTTGAAAAACGATCAGAAATTTTAAAAAAAACACGTTTTTCAACTGACAGCAAAGAGCAACTTTAAAACTCAAAACGAACAGAAATTGTTCAATGTATGAAGGGTTGCCCCCTCTACAATACCTTGCTCCTTATGCTAAAGTTTGACTGTTTGCCCTAATTTATTAAGAACGGCTACTGAAACACGGGAGCCGGTTAATTAGAATAGGAAGCTTTTTTAAAAGTGCTAACAGTTTTAGCGTAAAGAGCAAGGTAATGGGAAGGGGGCAAGCCTTCATATAACTTGTTTGTAATAATTTTACTATTTTTGTACAAGTTGGAAAAAAAAATTCGGTAGGAGAGGGATCAAACTCGGTATCCCCCCCCCACCACCTGGATACGGCCTTGCACTTTTTACTCAAGAGTGTAAAAAGGGAAAGAGGGTGACGGGAAAGTAGTCTAAAGGACTGTATCATTCTTCTTGGACGATAGATACATTCTTTTGAATTTATTCAGGTGACTGGTAATCTAGACAAGTCGAGTCAGGCAACTCTATAAAACAGATGGAAGAAAAAAAAATGCACAGTAACCTCTGTTGTGGATAAGATAAGACTTTAACAAAAATTTAGTAGTTTGAGGTATATTTTGAAACAGGGAAAATATATCAATGCATATTTTAATATGAACTTTATTAAATTGGGCTTAGAAAATACTATTTAGTGTTAAATGCCCAAACATAGTATTTTTTATTCTGGGCTATAATCGATAGTTTTATGGCAAATCCTTATAAGAGTATAAATTAATACAAAATTATGCCTTCAATATCAAATGTTAAGGTAATTTCAAAACTAAAATTAAAGTTAAATTTCTCAATTCTACTGCCGGCGCAAGGTGAGTTAATGAAGAACAAGTACGACTATATTAAAGGGGAAAATTTTACATTATGTATTTCACGCTTGAAATGGGCCTTATAATGAGATTAAATAAAAAAAACAAGTTTTTTTTAACTGAAAGTAAGGAACGACGTTAAAACTTAAAACGAACAGAAATTATTCTGTATATGAAAGGGGCTTTCTACTCCTTAACGCCTCGCTCTTTACGCTAAAGGTTTTTATTGTTTAAAAGAATAGAGTTGTGACAGTCAAACATTAGCGTAAAGAGCGAGGCGTTGAGGAATGGACAGCCCCTTTCATATACGGGATAATTTCTGTTCGTTTTAAGTTTTGACGCGTTCCTTACTTTCAGTTAAAAAGAGTTGTTTTTTTATTTAATTTTTGAACGTTTTTGAATTAACGCAGGTTTTGATTTTGGCTCACCGTACACGAATAATTATAAAAAAATTGTATATTAATTTTACTTTTATTTGGTTAAATGGCTTTCTCGAAACTTGTTTAATTTTATTTAAGGGCGTTTTTATTAGTAATAAATATACGTAACTTACGAATTAACTTACGTAACGAATTTCTATATTCATAGATTTTTCATACGTATATTAGGGGGTTCACCCCTAGTCAATACCTTGCTCTTTAAGCTAAAGTTCGAATTTTTTCCCCATTCTTTAAAAATGACCCCTTAATGACAAAGGCCGTTAATTAGAATAAATAGCTATTATGAAAGTACAAAAAAATCTTTGGCTTAAAGAGCGAGGTATTGACTAGGAGTTGAACCCAATCATATACGTAAAATTTTCTGTTCGTTTTAAGTTTTGATGTTGCTCCTTACTTTCAGATGGCAAAACGTGTTTTTTTATTTAATTTCTGATCTTTTTCTTTAATAATGATGGGAAATCCGGCGCCCCTTCATAGCAATGTCCCTTCCCCCATGAAAACTTCCTTTATGGAAGGATCCTCCCATATAGCCCCCGACCCACCCCCCCTCACCTACCAGAAAAAATCCCCCCTAAAAACGTCTGTATACTTCCCAATAACCAATACTATATGTTAACATGGGGTAAATTTCAAAACTTTCAGTCCCCCCCCCCGGGGAGTTGGTGGTTTTAAGTCATCCTAAAAGACATATTTATCATATATTCGAGCATGCTGAACAAAACGGCTATCTCAAAATTTTGATCGGGTGACTTTGGGGAAAAAATAAACGTGGGAGGTCTATGCATTGGTTATAAAAACTCTAAGACTCTAAACTAAAAACCTAAAACCTAAACCAAAGCTCTAAACTAAAATTCTAATCTAAAACTAAACTAAAACTCTAAACTAAAGATTTAATATAAGAATCTAAACTAAAACTCTAAACTAAAACTCCAAGTTAAACCAACAAAAACCTACTGAACTATGACTCTAAACTTTTACTCTAAACTAAAACTAAAATGAAACTAAAAATCAATATTCTAGGGTAAAACTCTAAAATGAAACTCTAAACTAAAAGTCTGATCTAGAACTCTAAAATAAACGTCTATACTAATACTCTAATCTCAAATTCTAAACTAAAACTCTAATCTATAACTCTAAACAAAAAATCTAAACTAAAACTCTAAGCTAAAACTCTAAACTAAAGCTCTTGACTCAAAATCTAAACGAAAAGTTAAATAAAACTCCAAATTAAAACTCTAAACTAAAAACTCTAAACTAAAACTAAACTTAAACTCTAAACTCAAATTCCATACTAGAACACTAAACTAAAACTTTAAACTTAAACTGTAAACTAAAACTCCAAACCGAAAGCTCTAAACTAAAAATCTAAACTAAAACTCTAGACTAAAATTAAACTAAAACTCTAAACTTAAAATTCTAAAATAAAACTCTAAGCTAAAACTCTAAACTAAAAATATAAACTAAAAATCTAAACTAAAACTCTAGACTAAAATTTTAAACTAAAACTCTAAACTAAGATTCTAAACTAAAAAATAAACTAAAGCTACACTAAAACTCCAAATTAAAACTCTAAACTAAAACTACAAACTAAATCTCTAAACTAAAATTCTAAACTAAAACTAAACTAAAACTCTAAACTAAGACTCTAAAGTAAAACTCTAACCTAAAACTATATACTAAAACTTCAAACTAAAACTCTAAACTAAGATTCTAAACTAAAAGTTTAAACTAAAACTACAAGAAAACTCCAAACTAAAACTCTAAACTAAAACTACAAAATGAAACTCCAAAATAATATTATAAACTTAAGCTCTAAACCAAAACTCTAAACTAATAATCTAAACTGAAACTCTAAACTAAAACTCTAAACTAAAACTCTAGACTAAAAATCTAAACTAAAAATTAACTAAAACTCCAAACTAAAGCTCTAAACTAAAATTCTAAACTAAAAATCTAAACTAAAATTAAACTAAAACTCTAAACTTAAAATTCTAAAATAAAACTCTAAGCTAAAACTCTAAACTAAAAATATAAACTAAAACTCTAAACTTAAACTCTAAACTAATATTTTAAACTAAAACTCTAAACTAAGATTCTAAACTAAAAAATAAACTAAAGCTACACTAAAACTCCAAATTAAAACTCTAAACTAAAATTACAAACTAAATGGCTAAACTAAAATTCTAAACTAAAACTCTAAACTAAAAACCTAAACTAAAGCTCTAAACCAAAACTCTAAACTAAAACTAAACTAAAACTCTAAACTTAAAATTAAAGATCTGAACTTAAACTTAAAGATTTAAACTTAAAATTTAAACTAAAACTCTAATCTAAAACTCTAAATTAAAACTCTAAACAAAAACTCTAAACTAAAACTCTAAGGTTAGAATAAACTAAAACAACTCTAAACTAAACTTCTAAACTAAAACTCTAAACTAAAACTCTAGACTAAAAATCTAAAGTAAAACTCTAAATTAATAGTATAAACTAAAACTTTAAACTAAAACTCTAAACTAAAATTCTAAACTCAAATTTCTAAACTTAAACTCTAATCTAAAACTCTAAACTAAAAATCTAAACTTAAACTCTAAGCTAAAACTCTAAACTAAAGCTCTTGACTAAAAATATAAACTAAACGTTAAATAAAACTCCAAATTAAAACTCTAGACTAAATACTCTAAACTAATACTCTAAACGAAAACTCTAAACTAGAATACTAAACTAATACTCTAAACTAAAACTGTAAACTAAAACTCTAAACCAAAACTCTAAACTAAAACTCTAACCTAAAACTCAAGACTAAAAATATCGAATAATTCTCTAAACTAAAACTCTAAATTGAAACTCTAAATTGAAACTCTAAACTAAAACTATAACCTAATACTCAATACTAAAAATCTAAACTTAAACTCTAAATTAAACATTTCAAAGTAAAAATATAAACTAAAACTCTAAACTAAAACTCTAAACTAAAACTCCAAACTAAAACTCTAAACTAACATTCTAAACTAAAACTCAAAACTAAACATCTAAACTAAAATTCTAAACCAAAACTCTAAACTAATAATCTAAACTAAAACTCTAAACTAAAAACTATAAGCTAAAACTCTAGACTAAAAATCTAAACTAAAACTTAAATAAAACCTCAAACTTAAACTCTAAACTAGTACTCTAAACTAAAACTCTAAACTAAAACTCTAAACCAAAACTCCAAACTAATAATCTAAACTAGAACTCTAAACTAAAGCTCTAAACTAAAATTATATACTAAAAATCTAAACTAAAACTTAACTAAAACTTAAAATTAAGACTCTAAACTAAAACTATAAACTAAAAATCTAAACAAAAACTCTAAACTAAAACCGTATACTAAAACTCTAAACTAAAATTAAACTAAAACTCTAAACTTAAACTCTATAATAAAACTTTAAACTAAAACTCTAAACTGAAACTCTAAATTGAAAATCTAAACAAAGACTCTAACCTAACACCCTAAACTAAAAATCTAAACTAAAACCCTAAACTAAAACTCTAAACTAAAACTAAACTAAAACTCTAAACTAAAACTATAACGTAAAAAGCTATACTAAAACTCTTAACTGAAACTCCAAAAACTCTAAACTAAAACTGTAAAGTAAAACTCTAACCTAAAACTCTATTCTAAAATTTTAAACTAAAACTCTAAACTAAGATTCTAAACTAAAAGTTTAAACTAAAACTACACTAAAACTTCAAACTAAAAATCAATTAGAAGTCCATAATAGAACTCTAAACTAAAATTATAAGCTAAATCTCTAAGATAAACTTATACATTAGAATTCTAAACTAAAGCCCTAAAGTAAAATCTCGAACTAAAAATCTAAACTAAAAACCTGAACTAAAACTCTATACTTAACTCTGAACTAAAAATTAACTAAAACTAAAAACTAAAGCTCTAAACTAAAATTAAACTAAACTAAAAATCTAAACTAAAACTCGAAACTAAAACTCTAAACTAAAACTCTAATCTAAAACTCTAAACTAAGATTCTAAACTAAAAATCTAAACTAAAATTGCACTAAAACTTTAAACTAAAACTCTAAATTAAAACTATAAACTAAATCTCTAAACTAAAATTCTACACTAAAAATCTAAGCTAAAATTCTAAATAAAAACTATAAACCAATAATCTAAACTAAAACTCTAAAATGAAACACTAGACTAAAAATCTAAACTAAAAATTAACTAAAAATCCAAACTAAAGTTCTAAACTAAAATTCTAAACTAAAACTCTAAAATTAAACTCTATAATAAAACTCTAAGCTAAGACTCTAAACTAAAAATCTAAACTAAAACTCTAAACTAAAAATCTAAACTAAAACTCTAAACCAAAACTCTAAACCAAAATTCTAAACTAACACTCTAAACTAAAATTCTAAACCAAAGTTCTAAACTAAAACTCTAAAATAATACTCGAAACTAAAACTCTAAACTAAAACTCTAAACTGAAACTCTAAACTAAAACTTAACTGAAATTCTAAACTTAAATTCTAAACTAAAACTAAGTTGAAACTCTAAACTAATAATCTAAACCAAAACTCTAAACTAATGCTAAACTAAAACTCTAAACTAATAAGCTAAACTAAAACTCAAAACTAAAACTCTAAACTAAAATTCTAGACTAAAAATCTAAACTAAAACTTAACTAAAACTTAAAAGTAAGACTCTAAACTAAAACTCTAAACTAAAAATCTAAACTAAAACTCTAAACTAAAACTGTAGTCTACAACTCTAAACTAAAATGAAACTAAAACTCTAAACTTAAACTCTATAATAAAACTCTAATCTAAAACTCTAAACTAAAACTCTAACCCAAAACCCTAAACTAAAAATCTAAACTAAAACCCTAAACTAAAACTCTAAACTAAAACTAAACTAAAACTCTAAACTAAGGCTCTAAAGTAAAAATATAAACAAAAACTCTAAACTGAAGCTCCAAAAACTCTAAACTAAAACTGTAAATTAAAACTCTATCCTAAACTCTATATTAAAACTTTAAGCGAAAATTCTAAACTAAAACTCTAAACTAAAACTCTAAACTAAAACTCTAATTTAAAACTCTAAACTAAGATTCTAAACTAAAAGTTTAAACTAAAACTGCACTAAAACTCCAAACTAAAACTCTAAACTAAAACTACAAACTAAACCTCTAAACTAAAATTCAACTAAAACTCTAAACTTAAACTCTATAATAAAACTCTAAGGTAAAACTCGAAACTAAAACTATAAACTGAAACTCTAAACTAAAACTCTAAGCCTAAACCCTAAACTAAAAATCTAAACTAAAACTATAAACTATAACTCTAAAATAAAACTAAACTAAAACTCTAATCTAAGACTCTAAAGTAAAAATCTAAACTAAAACTCTGAACTGAAACTCCACAAACTCTAAACTAAAGTTGTAAAGTAAAACTCTAAACTAAAACTATAAACTAAAACTTAAAACTAAAACTCTAAACTAAGATTCTAAACTAAAAGTTTAAACTAAAACTACACGAAAACTCTAAACTAAAAGTCTAAACTAAAGCTACATTCTAAATCTCTAAAATAAAATTGTAAACTGAAACTCTAAGCTCATACCACGCAGTCCAACTCTAAACTAATAATCGTAACTGAAACTCTAAAATAGTACTCTAAACTAAAACAAAACTGTAACTCCAATCTAAAGCTCTAAACTAAGATGAACTGAAACTCTAACTTAAACTCTAAACTAAAACTCTAAGCCAAAACCCTAAACTAAAAATCTAAACTAAAACTAAACTAAAACCCTAAACTAAGACTCTAAAGTAAAAATCTAAACAAAAACTCTAAACTGAAACTCCAAAAACTCTAAACTAAAACTGTAAAGTAAAACTCTAACCTAAAACTCTATACTAAAACTTTGAGCGAAAATTCTAAACTAAAACTATAAACTAAAACTCTAAACTAAAACACTAAACTAAAACTTTAAACTAAAACTACACTAAATCTCCAAACTAAAACTCTAAACTAAAACTACAAACTAAATCTCTAAACAAAAATTTTAAACTAAAACTCTAAACTAAAACTCTAAACCAAAACTCTAAACTAATACTCTAAACTAAAACTATAAATTAAAACTCTAAACTAAAACTCTAGACTAAAACTCTAAACTAAAAATTAACTAAAACTCCAAACTAAAACTCTAAACTAAAACTATAAACTAAAATTTTAAACTAAAACTCTACACTAAAGATCTAAACTAAAACTATGAACTAAAACTAAACTAAAACTAAACTTAAACTCTATAATAAAATTCTAAACGGAAAATATAAACTAAATCTCTAAACTAAAGTTCTAAACTAAAATTCTAAGCCAAAACCCTAAAATAAAATCTAACTAAAACTCTAAATTAAAACTCCAAACTAAAACCCTAAACTACAACTCTAAACTGAAACTCCAAAAACTCTAAAATACAACTATAAAGTAAAACTCTAACCTAAAACTCTATACTAAAACTCTAAGCTAAAATTCTAAACTAAAACTGTAAACTAAAACTCTAAACTAAAACTCTAAACTAAAACTTTAAACAAAACTCTAAACTAAGATTCTAAACTAAAACTACACTAAAACTCAAAGTAAAACCCTAAACTAAAATTCTAAACTAATACTAAACTAAAACTCTAAACTAAAACTCTAAAGTAAAATCTAAACTAAAACTCTAAACTAAAACTCTAAATTAAAACGATAAACTAAAACTCAATTATAACTCTAACATAAAATAAACTAGGTAGTGTCGATGATCAACCATAGAGTACCAGTTGGGCGGCCGCATAAGAAGAAATCTAAAAAATGATGTTCACCCAGGATTGCACGCAATTTTAAGACAAGAAAAAAAAGTTTAAAAAAATCAGTCTAAAAAAATTTCCAGAATCAAAAATGATTAAGATTCGCCTCAAGGGCTAAGCTCACAAACTACCTGAAGGCAGTTTTTATGCACTTTTCAGTTTTCACATTGCTCTTTACCATCCCCCGAAGGTCCAATTTCAAAAACATTTCACTGACTGAATTCAATCGTTGAAGAATAGGTAGTAGGGAGGTTTTTTTTGTAAACCAAAGACGATATGCGATATACAAACACATATAACATAGTTTTAATATAAATTCAATAGGTGTGGTCGGACATATTACAGTTTTTTAGATCGAAACATGTTTCATTAACCATCGAAAGACTATGTCAGTTCAGCATGCATGTCAAATCACTGTGGTATGCCTACTCTTGGAATGATACCGTAAATGATGCCCGGAAACAGATCACTGATCCAGTTGAGAAATCGATTACGCAAATAACTTGTTACGATGTAGTGATCCTTAACATCAGTTGGCCAATATCCCGGAAATGGATTGAAATCATATGTCTCACGTCAGATTCCTACATCAAACACAAATTTCATAATATCAATGGGAAGTTGCTTAGAAGCTAAAATACGTGTCGTTGAAAAAGAAAATATCGTACCATCTATAAATGTAGCTAACAGTAACACCATCTATGAATTTGGTTATGTAGATGGTAGCATTGGGGGAATTGCCACTAAACCTTCTTCATGACTTTAAGCCGCTTAGGAAGAGAAGAGCAAGTCTTATGGGGCCGCTTGTAACAGGGTACTGCTCAGAATGTATGGCCGCTTGTATTTTGGGCCGCTAGGAATGTAGGGCTGCTTGTATGGTGCTACAATATGGGTCTGCTCGGAATATTAGGATATGTGTCTGCTCGGACTGATGGACCGCGTGTATGGTGGGGTATGTGTATTGTTGTAATAAGGCTCTTGTTGTATTGCGGGACAGGGCAGTGATTGTAATAGGGGTCTTGTTGTGCGGTGAGACAGTGCACCGCTTGTTATAGGGCTCTTGTTATATGGTGGGACAGGGCAGCCGTAGGAATAGGGCACCCGTTGTACGGTGGGACAGGGTACTCGCAGGACGTATTAATACAATACTACTTAGATGACCCTGGGTTTTTCACAGTTTGAGGACTGGCAGCGCTACCTTCATCTGTGATAAAGTCTGTTAATTGCATATTCGACCTCAGTGATCAAGTTGGTATCTTCTTGAGTTAAGATCTTTCTCTCCCTTCATCGAAATTTCTATATAGGCTAATTGGCTTATATTTTAATTAACTAGCTAAAATATAAGCTGATTTCTGTGGTTCTAAGTTTTAGATTTTTTTTTTACTTTAATGGGAACATTTTTTTTTATTTTTGCCTATTGTTATGAGAAAGATACTTAATTTCGGTCTTACTATAAGCCCCTCTCACGAAGAATAGGGAAATGTTACTCAGGATGGTCATGCTCATTTAACTACCAAAAATCTTAGCGTTGCTTTCTTTGTTATCAAAATTATATGCTTGTTATACTTGTTTTAGCTGTGCCACGCCTTTTTTTATTGATTCGAGGGTTTACGACAGAATTATCATCTGACATTGTGCCGCTAAACCTTACACTTATCTTTCGTTATTCATAGTAGTAAGAGTATATAAGATTTGAACTATACATTCAACTATACATTCACGCCTACAAGAGTATGCTCAAAAGTGTAATAGATTTGAACTATACATTCAACTATACATTCACACCTACAAGAATATGCTCAAAAGTGTAATAGATTTGAACTATACATTCAACTATACATTCACGCCTACAAGAATATGCTCAAAAGTGTAATACATATGAAGCGTACAAGGAACTGGTTTTTTGCTATTAATAAGAATTGCACAATGAGTGTACCGTTTGATGTAGACATTTTTTAGGAGCCAATCAGAGACAGCGATGGTAGTTTGTTATTAAAAAGAATTGGATGTTACAATCAGAATTGTTTGATTGACATTTGCAAAAAAGGGGTAAGGAATTCACAAATTGGACTCTATGAACGATATTAGTTAATGTTGGAATAATAGGAGTGTGATTGATTCTAATTAGTGATTGGATAATTTTTTAACAAGAAATCTCTGAATAAAATATTTTTGGAGGGATGCGGTGATGGGAGCGAGGGGTCTTAGAGTACTTATAATGGTGTTATTTGGGGAGATTAAGTTCCTTGGCACCTTTTCAGAGCATGTACTTGTGGATACCTTTCCAAGCAACGTGATTAAACACGCTTTTACAATCGGAATTGTTTGATTGACATTTGCAAAAAAGGATAAGGAATTCGCAAATTGGACTCTATGAACGATATTAATTAATGTTTGAATAATAGGAGTGTGATTGATTCAAATTAGTGATCGGATAATTTTTAACAAGAAATCTCTGAATAAAATATTTTTGGGGGGATGGGGTGATGGGAGCGGGGTGTCTTAGAGTACTTATAATGGTGTTATTTGGGGTGATTACGTTCCTTGGCACCTTTTCAGAGCATGTACTTGTGGAAGAAATCTCTGAATAAAATATTTTTGGAGGGATGGGATGATGGGAGCGAGGTGTCTTAGAGTACTTATAATGGTGTTATTTGGGGAGATTACGTTCCTTGGCACCTTTTCAGAGCATGTACTTGTGGATACCTTTCCAAGCAACGTGATTAAACACGCTTTTACAATCGGAATTAGAGTGCTGGCGTATCTGATGAAATAATTTAGATCGTATGATAAATTTAATTTATTTTTTTAATGCAATAGTTTTTCAGTAAGGACACTTGGTATGTTAAAAGTATTCGATTCAAACTTTTACCTTAAGATTCGATGTTGTTAGAAGAATTCCAAAAGGATCGTTTATGAGTTCTGGCATATCTGGTGAAATAGCTTAGGTCGTATGATCAATTTAATTTTTTTTTAATGCATTAGTATTTTAGTAAGGACACTCGATATCCTAAAAGTGTTTGATTCAAACTTATACCTTGAGCATCGATGTTCTTAGCAGAATTTTAAAAGGATCGTTTATGAGGGCTGGCGTATCTGATGAAATAATTTAGATTGTATGATAAATTTAATTTTTTTTTAATGCAGTAGTTATTTAATAAGCACACTTGATATCCTAAAAATGTTTGATTCAATTTTTACCTTGAGCATCGAAGTTTTAGTAGAATTTCAAAAGGATCGTTTATAAGTGCTGACCTGTCTTTGATGAACTAATTCATGTCCCATGATAATTTTTTTTTAATACAGTAGTTATTCAATAAGGACACTCGATATCCTAAAAGTGTTTGATTCCAACTTTTACCTTGAGAATCGATGTTGTTAGCAGAATTTCAAAATGATCGTTTATGAGTGCTGGCGTATCTGATGAAATAATTTAGGTCGTATGATAAATTTAATTTATTTTTTTAATGCAGTAGTTTTTTAGTATTGACACTCAATATGCTAAAAGTGTCTGTTTCAAACTTTTACCTTGAGCATCGATGTTGTTAGCAGAATTTCAAAAGGATCGTTTATGAGTGCTGGCGTATCTGATGAAATAATTTAGGTCGTATGATAAATTTAATTTGTTTTTTAATGCAGTAGTTTTTCAGTAAGGGCACTCGATATCCTAAAAGTGTTTGATTCAAACTTTTACCTTGAGAGTTGATGTTGTATGGCAGAATTTCAAAAGGATCGCTTATGAGTGCTGGCGTATATGATGAAATAATTTAGGTCGTATGATAAATTTAATTTATTTTTTTAATGCAGTAGTTTTTCAGTAAGCACACTCGATATCCTAAAAGTATTTGATTCAAACTTTTACCTTGAGAATCGATGTTGTTAGCAGAATTTTTTTTTAATGCAGTAGTTTTTCAGTAAGGACACTCGATATGCTAAAAGTGTTTGATTCAAACTTTTACCTTGAGCATCAATGTTTTTAGCAGAATTTCAAAACGATCGTTTATGAGTGCTGGCGTATCTGATGAAATAATTTAGGTAGAATGATAAATTTAAATTATTTTTTTTTAATGCAGTATTTTTTCAGTAAGGACGATCGATATCCTAAGAGTTTCTGATTCAAACTTTTACCTTGAGAATCGTTGTTGTTACCAGAATTTCAAAAGGATCGTTTATGAGTGCTGGCGTATATAATGAAATAATTTAGGTCGTATGATAAATTTAGTTTTTTTTAATACAGTAGTTTTTCAGTATGGACACTCGATATCCTAAAAGTATTTGATGCAAACTTTTACCTTGAGAATTGATGTTTTTACAAGAATTTCATAAGGGACGCTTATGAGTGCTGGCGTATATGATGAACTAATTCAGTTAGTATAATAATTTTTTTTTTTCAATGCAGTTTTTTTTCAGTAAGGAAACCCGATATACTAAAACTTTTTGATTCAAACTTTTACATTGATCATCGATGTCTTTAGAAGAACTTCATAAAGGATGGTTCGTCAGTGCTGGCGTATCTGATGCAATAATTTAGATTGTATGATAAATTTAATTAATTTTTTTTTAATGCAGTAGTTATTTAATATGCACACTCGATATCCTAAAAATGTTTGATTCAATTTTTACCTTGAGCATCGAAGTTTTTAGTAGAATTTCAAAAGGATCGTTTATAAGTGCTGACCTGTCTTTGATGAACTAATTCATGTCGCAGAATAATTTTTTTAAATACAGTAGTTATTCAATACGGACACTCGATATCCTAAAAGTGTTTAATTCCAACTTTTACCTTGAGAATCTATGTTGTTTGCAGAATTTCAAAAGGATCATTTATGAGTGCTGGCGTATCTGATGAAATAATTTAGGTCGTATGATAAATTTAATTTTTTTTTTAATGCAGTAGTTTTTTTAGTAAGGACATTCGATATCCTAAAAGTGTCTGACTCAAGCTTTTACCTTGAGCATCGACGTTGTTAGCAGAATTTCAAAAGGATCGTTTATGAGTGCTGGCGTATCTGATGAATTAATTTAGGTCGTATGATAAATTTAATTTTTTTTTTAATGCAGTAGTTTTTCAGTAAGGACACTCGATATCCTAAAAGTATTTGATTCAAACTTTTACCTTGAGAATCGATGTTGTTATCTGAATTTCAAAAGGATCGTTTATGAGTTCTGGCGTATCTGATGAAATAATTTAGGTCGTATGATAAATCTAATTTTTTTTTAATGCAGTAGTTTTTTAGTAAGGACACTCGATATCCTAAAAGTGTCTGATTCAAACTTTTACCTTGAGTATCGATGTTGTTAGCAGAATTTCAAAAGGATCGTTTATGATTGCTGGCGTATCTGATGAAATAATTTAGGTCGTATGATAAATTTAATTTATTTTTTTAATGAAGTAGTTTTTCAGTAAGGACACTCGATATCCTAAGAGTACTTCATTCAAACTTTTACCTTGAGCATCGATGTTGTTAGCAGAATTTCAAAAGGATCGTTTATGAGTGCTAGCGTATCTGATGAAATAATTTAGGTCGTAAGATAAATTGAATTTTTTTTTTAATGCAGAAGTTTTTCAGTAAGGACACTCAATATCCTAAAAGTGTTTGATTCAAACTTTTACCTTGAGCATCAATGTTCCACACACACACACACACACACACACACACACACACACACACACACACACACACACACACACACACACACACACACACACACACACACACACACACACACACACACACACACACACACACACACACACACACACACACACACACACACACACACACACACACACACACACACACACACACACACACACACACACACACACACACACACACACACACACACACACACACACACACACACACACACACACACACACACACACACACACACACACACACACACACACACACACACACACACACACACACACACACACACACACACACACACACACACACACACACACACACACACACACACACACACACACACACACACACACACACACACACACACACACACACACACACACACACACACACACACACACACACACACACACACACACACACACACACACACACACACACACACACACACACACACACACACACACACACACACACACACACACACACACACACACACACACACACACACACACACACACACACACACACACACACACACACACACACACACACACACACACACACACACACACACACACACACACACACACACACACACACACACACACACACACACACACACACACACACACACACACACACACACACACACACACACACACACACACACACACACACACACACACACACACACACACACACACACACACACACACACACACACACACACACACACACACACACACACACACACACACACACACACACACACACACACACACACACACACACACACACACACACACACACACACACACACACACACACACACACACACACACACACACACACACACACACACACACACACACACACACACAAACACACAAAAACACACACACACACACACACACACACACACACACACAGAGACGACACACACACACACAGAGACAACACATACACACACACACACACAGAGGCAAGACACATGCACAGAGACGACACACACACAAAGAGACCACACAAACACAGAAACGACAAACACTCATAGAGACGACACACACAAAGAGACGACACACACACAGATACGAAACACACATATAGAGGATACACGTACAGAGATTACACACACACAAACACAACAAGCACAGAGACAACACGCACACAGAGACCCCACACACACACACAGAGGACACACACACATAGTGACGACAAACGCACAGAGACGACACACACACAGAGACGACACACACAGAGTGAGAAACGACACACACACAGAGACGACAAACTCGAAGTGACGACTTACACATAGAGACGACACAAAAACAGAGACGACAAACACACAGAGACGACACACAGAGAGAGACGACACACACACAGAGAGACGACAAACACACAGAGACAACACACATCAAAGAGACGACACACACACAGATACGAAAAACACAAAGAGACGACACACGCACAGAGACGACACACACACAGAGTCGACTCACACACACAGAGAGGACAAACACACAAAGACGACAGACACAAAGAGACGACTCACACACAGAGAGGACAAACACACAGAGAAGGCACACACACACATACACACTCAGAGACGACACACATAGAGACAACACAGACAAAGAGATGACAGACACACAACGACAAAACACACAGAGACGAGACATACACAGAGATGCCACACACACACACACATAGACGACAAACATACAGAGAAGACACAAAAACAGAGACGACACACCCACAGAGACGACACACACACAGATACGAAACACACATAGAGACGACATACACATAGAGACAGCACACACAGACAGAGACGACACCCATACAGAGACGACACACACACACACACACACAGAGACGACACACACACAGTGACGACTTACACATAGAGACGACACACGCACAGAGACTACAAACACACAGAGACGACACACATAGAGTGACAACACACACACACACAGAGACAACACACACACAGAGACAACAAACACACAGAGACGGCACACACAGATACTAAAAATAAAAAGAGACGACACACCCACAGAGACGACACACACACAGAGCCAACTCACACACAGAGAGGACAGACATACAGAGACGACAGACACACACACATAGAGATGACAGACACAAAGAGACGACTCGCAAACAGAGAGGACAAACACACAGAAACGACACGCACACACACAGAAACGACACACACATAGAGACAACACAAACACAGAGACGACACACACAGAGAGACAAAACACACACACAGAGACGCCACATACACAGAGACGACACACACACACAAACAGACGACAAACATACAGAGAAGACACAAAAACAGAGGCGACACACCCACAGAGATGACACACACATTGAGACGACACACGCACTGACATGACACACAAACAGAGTCATAGTGAGAGAGATATCCAAAAAGTTGGGTTGATCTAGGTTCACTTGGAGTGGCGCGCCACTATGTGTATCTATGTGTAAGTCGTCACTTTGTGTGTGTCGTCTCGGTGTGTGTGTGTGTCGTCTCTGTGTGGGTGTCGTCTATGTGTGTTTGTGTGCTGTCTCTCTGTGTGTGTGTCGTCTCTATGTGTGTTTCGTATCTGTGTGTGTGTCGTCTCTGTGGGTGTGTCGTCTCTGTTATTTGTGTCTTCTCTGTATGTTTGTCCTCTCTTTGTGTGTGTGTCGCATCTGTGTATGTCTCGTCTCTGTGTGTGTTTCGTCTTTGTGTGTCTGTCGTCTCTGTGTCTGTGTTGTCTCTATGTGTTTGTCGTCTCTGTGTGTGAATGTGTGGGTGTGTGTCGTTTCTGTGTGTTTTTCCTCTCTGTGTGTGAGTCGTCTCTTTGTGTGTGTCGTCTCTGTGTGTTTGTCGTCTCTATGTGTAAGTCCTCACTTTGAGTGTGTCTTCTCTCTGTGTGTGTCGTCTCTGTGTGTGTGTGTGTGTCGTCTCTGTGTGTGTGTCGTCTCTGTGCGTGTGTCTTCTCTTTGTGTGTTTCGTATCTGTGTGTGTGTCGTCTCTTTGTGTGTGTTGTCTATGTGTGTTTGTCGTCTCTCTGTGTGTGTGTCGTCTCTCTATGTGTGTCGTCTCTGTGTGCTTGTCGTCTCTGTGTGTTTGTCGTCTCTATGTGTAAGTCCTCACTTTGAGTGTGTCTTCTCTCTGTGTGTGTCGTCTCTGTGTGTGTGTGTGTGTCGTCTCTGTGTGGGTGTCGTCTCTGTGCGTGTGTCTTCTCTCTGTGTGTTGTCGTCTCTGTGTGTGTGTCGTCTCTGTGCGTTTGTCGTCGCTATGTGTGTGTGTCGTCTCTGTGTATGTGTGTTGTCTCTGTGTGCATGTTGTCTCTGTGCTTGTTGTGTTTGTGTGTGTGTCGTCTCTGTGCGTGTATCGTCTCTATATGTGTTTCTGTATCTGTGTGTGAGTCGTCTCTTTGAGTGTGTCGTCTCTATGTGTGTGTGTCGTCTCTGTGTGTGTGTGTCGTCTCTGTGTGGGTGTCGTCTCTGTGCGTGTGTCTTCTCTCTGTGTGTTGTGTTCTCTGTGTGTGTGTCGTCTCTGTGAGTGTGTCGTCGCTATGTGTGTGTGTCGTCTCTGTGTGTGTGTGTTGTCTCTGTGTGCGTGTTGGCTCTGTGCTTGTTGTCTTTGTGTGTGTGTCGTCTCTGTGCGTGTATTGTCTCTATGTGTGTTTCGTATCTGTGTGTGTGTTGTCTCTTTGTGTGTGTGTCGTCTCTGTGCTTGTGTCTTCTCTGTGTGTGTGTCGTCTCTCTGTGTGTGTGTTTGTGTGTGAACATTGATGCTCAAGGTAAAAGTTTGAATCAAACACTTTTAGCATATCGAATTTCCTTACTGAAAAACTACTGCATTAAAAAAAATAAATTAAATTTGTCATACGACCTAAATTATTTCATCAGATACGCTAGCACTCATAAACGATCCTTTTGAAATTCTACTAACAACGTCGATGCTCAAGGTAAAAGTCTCAATCAGACACTTTTAGGATATCGAGTGTCCTTACTAAAAAACTGCTGCATTAAAAAAAATTAGACTTATCATACGACCTAAACTATTTCATCAGATACGCCAGCACTCATAAACAATCCTTTTGATATTCAGCTAACAACATTGATTCTCAAGGTGAAAGTTTGAAACAAATACCTTTAGGATATCGAATGTCCTTACTGAAAAACTGCTGCATTAAAAAAAAAAAAATTAAATTTATCATACGACCTAAATTATTTCATCAGATACGCCAGCACTCATAAACGATCCTTTTGAAATTCTGCTAACAACGTCGATGCTCAAGGTAAAAGCTTGAATCAGACACTTTCAGGATATCGCGTGTCCTAACTAAAAAAAACTACTGCATTAAAAAAATAAATTAAATATATCATACGACCTAAATTATTTCATCAGATACGCCAGCACTCATAAACGATCCTTTTGAAATTCTGCTAACAACATCGATTCTCAAGGTAAAAGTTGGAATCAAACAATTTTAGGATATCGAGTGTCCTCACTGAAAAACTACTGCATTAAAAAAAAATTAAATTTATCAAACAACCTAAATTATTTCATCAGATACGCCAGCACTCATAAACGATCATTTTGAAATTCTGCTAACAACGTCGATGCTCAAGGTAAAAGTTTCAATCAGACACTTTTAGGATATCGAGTGTCCTTACTAAAAAACTACTGCATTAAAAAAAATAAATTAGATTTATCATACGACTAAAAATATTTCATCAGATATGCCAGCACTCATAAACGATCCTTTTGAATTTCAGCTAACAACATCGATTCTCAAGGTAAAAGTTTGAATCAAATACTTTTAGGATATCGAGTGTCCTTACTGAAAAACTACTGCATTAAAAAAAAAATTAAATTTATCATACGACCTAAATTATTTCACTAGATACGCCAGCACTCGTAAACGATCCTTTTGAAATTCTACTAACAACGTCGATGCTCAAGGTAAAAGTCTCAATCAGACACTTTTAGGATATCGAGTGTCCTTACTAAAAAACTGCTGCATTAAAAAAAAAAATTAGATTTATCATACGACCTAAACTATTTCATCAGATACGCCAGCACTCATAAACGATCCTTTTGAAATTCAGCTAACAACATCGATTCTCAAGGTAAAAGTTTGAATCAAATACTTTTAGGATATCGTGTGTCCTTACTAAAAAACTACTGCATTATAAAAATAAATTAAATTTATCATACGACCTAAATTTTTTCATCAGATACGCCAGCACTCATAAACGATCCTTTTGAAATTCTGCTAACAACATCAATTCTCAAGTTAAAAGTTGGAATCAAACACTCTTAGGATATCGAGTGTCCTTATTGAATAACTACTGTATTAAAAAAAACATTATCTTGCGACATGAATTAGTTCATCAAAGACAGGTCAGCTCTTATAAACGATCCTTTTCAAATTCTACTAAAAACTTTGATGCTCAAGGTAAAAATTGAATCAAACATTTTTAGGATATCGAGTGTGCTTATTAAATAACTACTGCAAAAAAATAATTAAAAATTTAATGAATCATATAATCTAAATTATTTCATCAGATACGCCAGCACTTATGAACGATCCTTTTGAAATTCCGCTAAAAACATCGATGCTCAAGGTAAAAGTTTGAATCAAACACTTTTAGCATATCGAGTGTCCTTACTGAAAAACTACTGCATTAAAAAAAAAATTTATCATACGACCTAAATTATTTCATCAGATACGCCAGCACTCATAAACGATCCTTTTGTAATTCTGCTAACAACATCGATTCTCAAGGTAAAAGTTTGAATCAAATACTTTTAGGATATCGAGTGTCCTTAATGAAAAATTACAGTATTAAAAAAAAATAATTAAATTTATCATATGACCTAAATTATATCATCAGATACGCCAGCACTCATAAACGATCCTTTTGAAATTCTGCTAAGAGCATCAATGCTCAAGGTAAAAGTTTGAATCAGACACTTTTAGGATATCGAGTGTCCTTACTGAAAAACTACTGCATTAAAAAAAATAAATTAAATTTATCATACGACCTAAATTATTTCATCAGATACGCAAGCACTTATGAACGATCCTTTTGAAATTCTGCTAGAAACATCGATGCTCAAGGTAAAATTCTGAATCAAAAACTTTTAGCATATCAGTTGCCATTACTGAAAAATTTTTTCCATAAAAAAAAAAATTATCATACTACCTAAAGTGTTTAATAAGATATGCCAAAACTCATATGCGATCTATTTAAACTTCTGCTAAAAAAATGGATTCACAAGGTAAGAGTTTGCATCAAACACATTTAGGATATCGAGTGTCCTTACTGAAAAACTAGTGTATTAAAAAAAAATAAATTAAATTTATCATACGACCTAAATTATTTCATTAGATACGCCAGCACTCATAAACGATCCTTTTGAAATTCTGCTAACAACATCAATGCTCAAGGTAAAAGTTTGAATCAAACACTTTTAGGATATCGAGTGTCCTTACTGAAAAACTAGTGAATTAAAAAAAATAAATTTAATTTATCATACGACCTAAATTATTTCATCAGATGCGCCAGCACTCATAAACGATCCTTTTGAAATTCTGGTAACAACATCGATGCTCAAGGTAAAAGTTTGAATCAGAAACTTTTAGGATATCGATTGTCCTTACTGAAAAACTACTGCATTAAAAAAAAAAATTAAATTTATCATACGACCTAAATTATTTCATCAGATACGCCAGCACTCATAAACAATCCTTTTGAAATTCTGCTAACAACATCGATTCTCAAGGTAAAAGTTTGAATCAAATACTTGTAGCATATCGAGTGTCCGTACTGAAAAACTACTGCATTAAAAAAAACAAATTAAATTTATCATACGACCTAAATTATTTCATCAGATACGCTAGCACTCATAAATGATCCTTTTGAAATTCTGCTAACAACGTTGATGCTCAAGGTAAAATTTTGAATCAGACACTTTTATGATATCGAGTGTCCTTAATAAAAAAACTACTTATTTAAAAAAAAATTAAATTTATCGACGTAACTAAATTATTCAATCAGGTATTACAGAACTCATAAGAGATCCTTTTGAAATTCTTGTTACAGCATCAATGGACAAGGTAATTGTTTGAATCAGACACTTTTAGGATATCTAGTGTACTTATAGAATAGCTAATGAATTAAAAAAAAAAATTAAATTTTTAATACGACCTAAATTATTTCATCAGATACGCCAGCACTCATAAACGATCCTTTTGGAATTCTGCTAACAATATCGATACTCATGGTAAAAGTTTGAAATAGACACTTTTAGGATATCGAGTGTCCTTACTAAAAAAACTACTGCGTTAAAAAAATAAAATAAATTTATCATACGACCTAAATTATTTCATCAGATACGCCAGCACTCATAAACGATCCTTTTGAAATTCTGCAAACAACATCGATTCTCAAGGTAAAAGTTGGAATTAAACACTTTTAGGATATCGAGTGTCCGTATTGAATAACTACTGTATTTAAAAAAATTATCATGCGACATGAATTAGTTCATCAAAGACAGGTCAGCACTTATAAACGATCCTTTGGAAATTCTACTAAACAATGCGATGCTCAAGGTAAAAATTGAATCAAACATTTTTAGGATATCAAGTGTGCTTATTAAATAACTACTGCATTAAAAAAAATAAATTAAGTTTATCATACAATCTAAATTATTTTATCAGATACGCCAGCACTCATAAACGATCCTTTTGAAATTCTGCTAACAACATCGATGCATCAAGGTAAAGTTTGAATCAAACACTTTTAGGATATCGAGTGTCCTTACTAAAAAACTACTGCATTAAAAAAAAAAATTAAATTGATCATACGACCTAAATTATTTCATCAGATATGCCAGCACTCATAAACGATCCTTTTGAAACTCTTCTAACAACATCGAATCTCGAGGTAAAAGTTTGAATCAAATACTTTTAGCATATCGAGTGTCCTTACTAAAAAACTACTGCATTAAAAAAAAAAATTAAATTGATCATATGACCTAAATTATTTCATCAGATACGCCAGCACTCTAATTCCGATTGTAAAAGCGTGTTTAATCACGTTGCTTGGAAAGGTATCCACAAGTACATGCTTTGAAAAGGTGCCAAGGAACGTAATCTCCCCAAATAACACCATTATAAGTACTCTAAGACACCTCGCACCCATCATCCCATCCCTCCAGAAATATTTTATTCAGAGATTTCTTCCACAAGTACATTCTCTGAAAAGGTGCCAAGGAACGTAATCTTCCCAAATAACACCATTATAAGTACTCTAAGACACCTCGATCTCATCACCCCATCCCTCCAAAAATATTTTATTCGGAGATTTTTTGTTAAAAAATTATCAAATCACTAATTCGAATCAATCACACTCCTTTTATTCAAACATTAATTAATATCGTTCATATTTTCCAATTTGCGAATTCCTTATCCCTTTTTGCAAATGTCAATCAAAAAATTCCGATTGTAAAAGCGTGTTTAATCACGTTGTTTGGAAAGGTATCCATAAGTACATGCTCTGAAAAGGTGCCAAGGAACGTAATCTCCCCAAATAACACCATTATAAGTACTCCAAGACACCTCGCTCCCATCATCCCTTCCCTCCAAAAATATTTTATTCAGAGATTTCTTCCACAAGTACATGCTCTGAAAAGGTGCCAAGGAACGTAATCTCCCCAAATAACACCATTATAAGTACTCTAAGACACCTCGCTCCCATCCCTCCAAAAATATATTATTCAGAGATTTCTTGTTAAAAAATTATCCAATCACTACTTAGAATCAATCACACTCCTATTATTCAAACATTAACTAATATCGTTCATAAAGTCCAATTTGTGAATTCCTTACCCCTTTTTTGCAAATGTCAATCAAACAATTCTGATTGTAACATCCAATTATTTTTAATAACAAACTACCATCGCTGTCTCTGATTGGCTCCTAAGAAATGTCTACGTCAAACGGTACATTCATTGTGCAATTCTTATCAATAACAAAAAACCAGTTCCTTGTACGCTTCATATGTATTACACTTTTGAGCATATTCTTGTAGGCGTGAATGTATAGTTGAATGTATAGTTCAAATCTATTACACTTTTGAGCATATTCTTGAAGGCGTGAATGTATAGTTGAATGTATAGTTCAAATCTATTACACTATTGAGCATATTCTTGTAGGCATGAATGTATAGTGGAATGTATAGTTCAAATCTTATATACTCTTACTACTATTCATTGCTTAATATTAGTTATACTTTTTTTTTAACAATAAGAAAAGATTCTTTTGGGATAGCCTTTGCTGGGTCATTCGACACTGCGACAGGATTTTGTTGAAAATTCTTTCAGGTACTCCTGGTTGGCAGTCCTGGTTGGCGGTTGTTGTTTGTTGGCAGTCCTAACTAACTACACTATAGGCCTTTTTTGCGAGGTAGAAATGTCAAGCCGGCTTGACTTTCAGAGTTTATTTGCATTGCTCGTGACGGAAAGCTGCCATACAGTTATGACGCTCATGAATATAACAAAACTCTTAGAAGACACAGAAGACTGACTCTCATAATTAATAAAAGTTCAAATAGGGATAAAATCCTTTTAATAGACAGTGATAAATTTCACAAACAGTGATAAATTTCACAAAAATACTAGATATTTTGGTCACATATATAGTGACCGTCATCAGTAGTAAAACTAAACTAAAACAATTAAAAACTGTAATTTATATACGAAATAAAATAAAACTACATATTGTTTAATAATCTAATTCTTTCCAAAGCAAAAACGGAAGGTAGTGTTTGACCTTCTCGGATCCAGTTCTATAGCGTTGAATGAACTAATACTTGGACAGAGGTTAACTATATTGGGTGAATTGGACGTACGACTATCAGATTTTAATAAATTATCGTAGAGTCCAAACCAAATTCACCCGTGTCACAATTTAAAACTATATTCCTGAATAAAATTTTCTTAACTTCAAGAGTTTTTCGAAAACTTTGCTTTAAACACCAATCCCTAGAAATCAAAGAGACATTATCGAACAAAATAAAATGGCCTGGAAAATTAAAAGTATGTTCCAAAAGGGCTCAAGTGAGATCTTCAGACTTAGAATTTTGCTTTAAAGCCGATGAAATAGAGTATTTATGCTGTAATAATATTCCTGAAAAAAAAAACTACCCAAAGCGTTATTACTCTTTAAAGCTGCATTTAGACTATTACTCTGTAAAATTCTTTTAAGTTTTTCACTTAGCCCGGGTACATATGGTAAAGAAATAAAAAATATCCTTCTCCCAAGTTGTCTCCAAGACTTCCTTAGAAATCTCTAGAAACTGATTTCTTCTTTTTGAAAAAATTTGGTTAATTAACTAGATGTTAATAAACCTTCTTCTAAATTTAAAAGTCTGGTTAATTTTATTTATCATCATGGAAAGGCAGTGTGGTCTCTGAAATTATCTACTGACTCTCATAATTCCCCCTTTGAAGATGAGCTCAGAATGGTGAGCAATAGTTCTTGCTTTGGAAATCAACATCTATTTGGTTTCTTTTTCATTCAGGCAAAACCTAAAACTAATGGATAATACTATAAATCAATAAATAAAACGCAAAGCAAATATAAAATCAAAAGAAAATGTCCACCTATTCTATTAGAACCAATATGTAAGTAGAGTAAGAAGTACCATTTTTCCAACGCCCCCGTACAAACAGGTTTCTGGTAGGTATAGTATTCTACCGGTCCTATTCTACAGGGCATTACACCTTTTCAAAGAGATTTACGCAATACCGGTCCTATAGGTAATACTTCTACGACGTTGATGAAGGACAAGTTTTTTTGACGTAGATTTCTAGTTCATGATATATATGTCTTTTTTAGTGATAAACCTGTATTATAAAACCAGCGCATCTTGTTTCGCTATTCAATTATTTTTTGTATATATTCAGGTTTCAAATTAGGTTTTTCAAAGAGAGTGACTATAACTTGATTGGTGATTGGGATTTGAATAAAAGGAATAGTTTTCTTTACAATTCATATTAGTAAGAGAATTGAATTCAAAGAGAATAGTTTATTTGCGTGGATATTAGTAGAGGAAAAAATGAGTAGTGCATTTATATTCTTGGAGATTAATGATGGTACCGAAGACAGCAGTGGTTATGTATGAGTACTCAATGTGGCTGTGGAAATAATCTCTTGTTGTAGACTATACCTTGAATGGGACGCTATGTATGCTAGATATGTGATATCATTAAGCAAATTTAAGCAGGAGGAGCAGCCATGTTTTGCTGGAAAAGTGAATATTCTCCATATAGATAAACTTCGGTCAGCATTAGATGTCCGATCGAAATATATTGATGAGAACAAAATGCATCAGTGAAGATTATTATTGTAATTATGTTCAATAAAAATGCTTCTAAATCAATGGTATTTTTTTTTCTTTCTATAGTAGACTAGCGTATATTTTTTTTAGAGTACAAAAAGAAATTCTGGTTAGTCGGAAGTTCGTTGTGAGAAAGTTATGACTCTAGAAAATGGATAGATTCGAGAAAGATCGAATCATGAGGAATCTAGTTCTTATGGGAAAACCTTTAGTTCTAGATGATGATTTTCTAGAGTTGTCTATTCAAAGGAGGATATTTTCTCGGGGAATGTTTGTAGATATAACGAAAACTGATTCTCCGTCATTAGATTATTGTAAGAAGCTTCATCATTGTAATACAAATGCATTTACACAATTTATTGATATATTGATCACGAAACGGCAAAAAGATATTGTGGATATGCTTTTTAAACATTAGTTTAGAAATTTAGGACTTTTTTTCATAAGAAAGATGGTGCTCAAGGATGATTTACTCCTCTCTCTCTATCTCAGACAATTTTTGATGTTGCTAGCTCAGTTTCATTGTGGTAGTGAGAGTGTCAACACATGACAAAATGTTCCATACATGTCCACTATGTATGTACTCACTGGGCAGCTGGTCATCATGTGAGAATTGCACAATGATTGATGAGTATGATGAAAAGTGTAGATTATGCAAACCGTGTAAATTGCAGAGGATACGCTTTACAAATTAAAGGTTGTAATTCCTGTCTTGAAGAGGTGTGTGACTCTCATCCTAGAGGTTACCTATGCTCCAATTGTCATTATGATAAATGTAAGCAGTGGGAGAGTACATATCCCGGTATGATTGGAAAGAATCCTAACGGTGATTTTAGTTTATTACTACTAGATTGGTATCGTCGTGGTTTTAGATTTTTCTGGGAGGAGCAACCGCGTCAATGATTAAACTGTTGGAACAACAAGAGAATATTGTTTCTACGTCATTGTTGTGAAGACAATTGCAGTTATTATTATAAGCCCACTGATTTTTATTTGGCAGTGACGGAATCTGATTCAACACTTGAGAACACTGTTTATAAAATTACTTCAAATACGCATATTGAAACACGTGAGTTCTATAGGATGAATGAGAACAGTATTATTGACTAAACAAAGAGATATGATAAGAGTGAAGTCACACTCTACTGTAGAAAATGTGACCCTGACATTGCAGTACATCATGATCAGTACACTGTGAATTCCGATAATCTACCTGCAATAGTTGTCGTCGACAAAGATCTAGTAGTGGATGAAATCTAAAGAGTAGAAAAAGTCGTTTTTTCGTTTATATAATTTTTTTTGTATTAATAAACAATTCCACATACATCTTTAGAACATTTTATTCTTAGGGCACTAAAATCAATATTAAATACACTTGTAAGTATATTCTCCACTAGAAAGTCGTTCAATCGAGGTAAGTCAACGTAGATGTTGAGAAACTGCTTGTAGGTATAGCCACGACATCTGAACAGGAAAAAGAGTAGTGCATGAAAGCCACATGTCTTAGTCGTTAAATCCTGTACTCTTCGTTGATTTTGAATAATGGTTTTTCCCCTGCTTTCAATAAAGTTGCTGATGTGTGGCGTGTAGAATTTATATGACAGGCCAAGAGGATCGAAAAATTCAATATTCTTCTCTGTTTGAAAGATGCAGAGCCCCTGACCGGTCTTCAAAGTCGATGGACTGCTATTAACAATGATTAGGGTATTGTTAACGCTTGGAATTTTTTTAATGAAGTCCGAAGGTATGCAATAGGACTTGTACTGGGACAGGTACGGATTCATACTAAATAAATTGATTATTTGGTTTGTGTTCATGGTGCAAGGTCTAGTAGAACACTGCTGTCGGGTGTGATTTCCCAAAAGTTTGCAAATTGACTCAGTAATATGAGCGCGATACTCTCAGTCAGAGAATTGACAAATGCACATTCCAAAGGTATAGTTCTAATTCATACTTTACTCAGATCTTGTGCGACTGAAAAGTCCAAGGTAATGAATCAACGTTTTTTTTAACACATTAAATCGATTAATTCATTTTCAAATATTTGAGAGTCATGAGCTAAGGATTGAACAGTCAACCAGTACAGAATTTTATATGATTTGTTGTCAAATAATAGAGTGTACAGGGAAATACCATTCACTTTGCACACAAGGCTAGATAGATCGAAAAAATTAAAATCATGGGGGGATTCAGTCCAGGATCCAACGGCACTGCCACTCTTCACAAAGACCAATGCCAATTTTGATGGGATTTTTCCATTGATAAATGATGAATCGCTATAGCTACGAGAACCGCTGGCAATGTGACGTTGATTGGTGATTGTATGGGGAACAAGAAGTTTAATGTTGTTGCCATTGGCTCTTAGCTTTTCCACTGCCAATGCAACAGAGCTTATAACTTGTTGTTTTCGGACGTGGAGAATTGCCGATGTGATAATGAGATTTGCATCGGGTGCTGCAGGAAGTGTTTTTCTCAAAATGAAATTCGATGGGGCCATCTGTAACTTTATGTCAATCTTGACATTGGGGGGTAGCTATTGGGATATATTGAATATCTCGTGATTTAATTTTCCAACTAGATGATACTCCTGGGTCACTGCAGTAGTCAGCTCACAATCAGTATCAACACCTGTTCGATATTCATAGCCTAATGATTGTCATCTCATCTCCTTGTACGCCTTTGGCGTCTCAATCATAAATTGTGTGCAGCTAGCATACTTTGATAAATTATTGCTAGTGTTCACCATTGACTCATTGATAAATACATTAATTTGTTTGAATAGGTTGTGTAGAATAGAGTTTTTCATAGGAGAGACCATCGCCGGCATTTGGAGTTGTATTATCTGACTTTTTCTTCACCACAAAATTTAAATCAATAAATGTTGACGACAAATCTTAATTCAAAAGTGTGACCCTAGGATTCCACTTTTCAATCTAGAAGAGTTTAAGTGTCCTAAATTTGAAGGGGGTTATCACCGTCCTGAAGACGAGGTTAGGTTCTTCGCACAGTGGATACCTAAGAACATACCTGATCGTGATAAATCCATAAGACATGTTAAAAACTATTCTATATCATGGGACCATCGTTTGTGGATGTTTAAGAGTGAACTCTAAGTACTATTTTTATGTAAAAACTTGTTGTTTTTTTTTTCAAAAAAAAAACTGTTAATACGTTTAAGAAATAAATATCTTTAATCTTAAACCGTCTTTATTCTTTAGAATAGTTCTATTGTAATCAAGTAACAAACTCTTTCCTGAAGTAACCTCTTGGATACACAATGCAGAAACTTCATTTAAGAAACTATGAAAAAATTGTAAGTAAGTAACTAACAAATTCTTTGTTGAAGTCACCTCTTGGATACACAATACAGAAATTTTCATTAAAGAAATTATGAAAAAATTGTAAGTAAGTAGCAAATTCTTTCTTGAATTCACCTGCTGGATAAACAAAGACATTTCGTTCAAGAATTCATTCAAGAAATTATGAAAATATTTGTAAGTAAGTAACAAACTCTTTATTGATGTCACCTCTTTGATATACAGTACCGATATTTCATTCAATAAACTATTAAAAAATAGCAAGTAAGTAACTTTTTTTTTTCTCTTTATCACAAAAAATTTTCCCTAATCTACATGATGTATAAATTTAATTCAAGAAATTATTAAAACATTCTCAGTAAGTAACAATTTCTTTCTTGAAGTCAACTCTTGGATACACAATACGGAAATTTCATTCAAGAAATTATAAAAAAAATTGTAACTAAGTAGCAAATTCTTTCTTGAATTCACCTGTTGGATAAACAAAAAGACATTTCGTTCAAAAAATTATGACAAAATTCTAAGTAAGTAACAAACTCTTTATCGTTTTCACGAGTTAGATATACGATGTAGAAATTAAATTCAAGAAATTATGAAAAAAATTCTCAGTAAGTAACAATTTCTTTCTTGAAGTCAACTCTTGGATACGCAATACGGAAATTTCATTCAAAAAATTATGAACATATTTGTAAGTAAGAAACAAACACTTTTTTTATGTCACCTCTTGGATATACAGTACAGATACTTCATTCAAAAAATTATGAAAAAATCGCAAGTAAGTAACTTTGTTTTTCTCTTTATCAAAATCAAATTTTCACTTACCTACACGATGTAGAAATTTAATTCTAGAAATTATAAAAAAATTCTCAGTAAGTAACAATTTCTTTCTTGAAATCTACTCTTTGATACACAATACGGAAATTTCATTCAAGAAATTATGAAAAAATTGTAACTAAGTAGCAAATTATTTCTTGAATTCACCTGTTGGATAAACAAAAGACATTTCGTTCAAGAAATTATGACAAAATTCTAAGTGAGTAACAAACTCTCTATTGTTTTCACGAGTTAGATATATGATGTAGAAATTAAATTCAAGAAATTATGAAAAAATTCTCAGTCTAAGTAGCAAATTCTTTCTTGAATTCACCTGTTGAATAAGCAAAAAGACATTTTCTTCACGAAATTATTAGAAAATTCTAAGAAAGTAGCAAACTCTTTATTGTTTTCATGAGTTAGATATACGATGTAGAAATTAAATTCAAGAAATTACGAAAAAATTCTCAGGAACTAACCGTTTCTTTCTCGAAGTCAACTCTTGGATACACAATACGGAAATTTCCTTCAAAAAATTATGAAAATATTTGTAAGTAAGTAAAAAACTCTTTATTGATTTCACCTCTTGTATATACAGTACAGATACATCATTTAAGAAATTATGAAAAAATCGCAAGTAAGTAACTTTTTTTTCTCTTTATCACAAACAATTTTCACTTAGCTACACGATGTAGAAATTTAATTCAAGAAACTATGAAAAAATTCTCAGTAAGTAACAATTTCTTTGTTGAAGTCAACTCTTGGATAGACAATACGGAAATTTCATTCAAGAAATTATAAAAGTATTTGTAAGTAAGTAACAAGCTCTTCATTGATTTCACCTCTTGAATATACAGTACAGATACTTCATTCAAGAAACGTGATTAAACACGTTTTAAAACTACATGCTATTTGCATGCCTTTCCTTGGCACCTTTCCAAACGAGCGGGGATTCCCCACTGGTTCCTACACATTGCAAAAAGTGAGCAGTACGAAAACTCCACGTTTTCAGCCAGACTGGTTTTTAGACAACACCCATTTTTAGGGACCAATCAGAGACAGCGGAGGTTGCTCAATATACAATAACTTGATTGGTGATTGGTTAAACACCGCGACGGCGCATACATAGTGAGAGAGACATGCAAAGTCGACATAGCTTTATTTCATTTTTTAAGGTCAATTTAGACGAGGTTACGTTCGCGCACGTAACCTCGTCTAAATTAACCTTAAAAAATTAAATAAAGCTATGTCGACTTTGCTTGTCTCTCTCACTATGTATGCGCCGTCGTGGTGTGTAACCAATCACCAATCAAGTTATTGTATATTGAGTAACCTCCGCTGTCTCTGATTGGTCCCTAAAAATGGGTGTTGTCTAAAAACCAGTCTGGCTGAAAACGTGGAGTTTTCGTACTGCTCACTTTTTGCAATGTGTAGGAACCAGTGGAGAATCCCCGTTCGTTTGGAAAGGCGCCAAGGAAAGGCATGCAAATAGCATGTAGTTTCAAAACGTGTTTAATCACGTTTCTTGAATGAAGTATCTGTACTGTATATTCAAGAAGTGAAATCAATAAAGAGCTTGTTACTTACTTACAAATATTTTTATAATTTCTTGAATGAAATTTCCGTATTGTGTATCCAAGAGGTGACTTCAAGAAAGAAATTGTTACTTACTGAGAATTTTTCATAATTTCTTGAATTAAATTTCTACATCGTGTAGCTAAGTGAAAATTGTTTGTGATAAAGAGAAAAAAAAAGTTACTTACGTGTTATTTTTTCATAATTTCTTGAATGAAGTATCTGTACTGTATATCCAAGAGGTGAAATCAATAAAGAGTTTGTTACTTACTTACAAATATTTTCATAATTTCTTGAATGAATTCTTGAACGAAATGTCTTCGTTTATCCTGCAGGTGAATTCAATAAAGAATTTGCTGCTTACTTACAATTTTTTCATAATTTCTTTAATGAAAATTTCTGTATTGTGTATCCAAGAGGTGATTTCAAGAAAGAATTTGTTACTTACTTACTTACAATTTTTTCATAGTTTCTTAAATGAAGTTTCTGCATTGTGTATCCAAGAGGTGACTTCAGGAAAGAGTTTGTTACTTGCTTACAATAGAACTATTATAAAGAACAAGGACGGGTTAAGCTTAAAGATATTTATTGCTTAAACGTATTAACAGATTTTTTTTTTTTAAAAAAAAAAAACAACAAATGTTTACATAAAAAATAGTACTTAGAGTTCACTCTTAAACATCCACAAACGATGGTCTCATGATATAAAATAGTTTTTAACATGTCTTATGGATTTATCACGATAAGGTATGTTCTTAGGTATCCACTGTGCGAAGAACCTAACCTCGTCTTCAGGACGGTGATAACCCCTTCAAATTTAGGACACTTAAACTCTTCTAGATTGCAAAGTGGAATCCTAGGGTCACACTTTTGAATTAAGATTTGTCGTCAACATTTATTGATTTAAATTTTGTGGTGAAGAAAAAGTCAGATAATACAACTCCAAATGCCGGCGATGGTCTCTCCTATGAAAACTCTATTCTACACAACCTATTCAAACAAATTAATGTATTTATTAATGGAACATTGGTGAGCACTAGCAATAATTTATCAAATTATGCAAGCTACACACAATTTACGTTTGTGACGCCAAAGGTATGCAAATAGATTAGAAGAAAATCATTGGGCTATGAAAATCGATCTGGTGTTGATACTGACTGTGAGTTGACTACTGCAGTGATCCAGGAGTATTATCTAGTTGGAAAATTGAATCATGAGATATTCAATATATTCCAGTGGCTACCCCCCAATGTCAAGATTGGCATAAAGTTACAGATGGCCCCATCGAATTTTATTTTGAGAAAAACACTTCCTGCAGCACCCGATGCAAATGTCATTATCACATCGGCAATTTTCCACGTCCGAAAACAACAAGTTATGAGCTCTGTTGCATTGGCAGTGGAAAACCTAAGAGCCAATGGTAACAACATTAAACTTCTTGTTCCCCATACAATCACCAATCGACGTCACATTGCCGCCGGTTCTCGTAGCTATAGCGATTCATCTTTTATCAATGGAGAAATCCCATCAAAATTGGCTTTGGCCTTTGTGAAGAGTGGCAGTGCCGTTGGATCCTGGACTGAATCCCCCCATGATTTTAATTTTTTTGATCTATCTAGTCTTGTGTGCAAAGTGAATGGTATTTCCCTGTACACTATGTTATTTGACGACAATTCCTATAAAACTCTGTAAGGGTTGACTGTGCAATCCCTAGATCATGACTCTCAACTATTTGAAAATGGAATAACCGATTCAATGTGTTCAAAAAATCATGGAGTTATTGTTTTGGACTTGTCAGGCACTCAGGATATGAGTATAGTATGAACTGGGAATGTACGTTTAGAGTGCACATTTGCCAATGCTCTGACTAAGAGTATCACGCTAATATCACTGAGTCAATTTGAAACCTATTGGGAAATCACACCCGACGGCAGTGTTCTACTAGAACTTGCACCATGAATACAAACCAAATAATCAATGTATTTAGTATGAATCCGTACATGTCCCAAGACAAGTCCTATTGCATACCTTCGGAGTTCATTGAAAAAATTCCAAGCGTTAACAATACCCTAATCATTGTTAATAGCAGTCCATCGACTTTGACGACCGGTCATTGGCTATGCATCTTTCAAACAGCGAAGATTATTGAATTTTTTGATCCTCTTGGTTTATCGTATAAATTCTACACGCTATACATTAGCAACTTTATTAAAAGCAGTAGGAAAACCATTATTCAAAATCAACTAAGAGTGCAGGATTTAAAGACTAAGATATGTGGCTTTCATGCACTACTCGTTTTCATGTTCAGATGTCGTGGCTATACCTACAAGCAGTTTCTCAACATCTACGTTGACTTACCTCGATTCAACGACTTTCTAGTGGAGAATATACTTACAAGTGTATTTAATATTGATTTTAGTGCCCTAAGAATAAAATGTAAATAAGATGTACGGTAATTATTTTATTAATAAAAAGAAAATTAAATACATGATAAAATGACTTTTTTAACATTGATATTCCATTCACTTATACATCTTTGTTGGCGACAGCCAGCGTAAGCCTTGTTTTCGAATTCACCGTGCGATTATTCTGATGTACTGCAATGTCAGGGTCACATTTTCTACAGTAGAGTGTGACTTCACTCTTGTCATATCTCTTTGTATAGTCAATGATACTGTTCTTATTCATTCTATAGAATTCACGTGTTTCAATGTGCGTATTTGAAGCAATTTCATAAACAGTGTCCTCAAGTGTCGAATCACATTCCGTCACTGCCAAATAAAAATCAGTGGGCTTATAATCAAAACACCCATTGTCTTCACAACAATGACGTAGAAACTATATTCTCTTGTTGTTCCAACAGTTGAACCTTTGACCTGGTTCCTCCTCCCAGAACAATCTAAAACCACGACGATACCAATCTCGTAGCAATAAACTAAAATCACGGTTAGGATTCTTTCCAATCATAACGGGATATGTACTCTCCCACTGCTTACATTTATCATAATGACAATTGGAGCATAGGTAACCTCTAGGATGAGAGTCACACACCTCTTCAAGACAGGAATTACAACCTTTAATTTGCACAGCGTATCCTCTATGCAATTTACACGGCTTGCATAATCTACACTTTTCATCATACTCATCAATCATTATGCAATTCTCACATGATGACCAGCTGCCCTGTGAGTACATACATAGTGGACATGTATGGAACATTTTGTCATGTGTTGACACTCTCACTACCACAATGAAACTGAGCTAGCAACATCAAAAATTGTCTGAGATAGAGAGAGAGGAGTAAATCATCCTTGAGCACCATCTTTCTTATGAAAAAAAAGTCTTTAATTTCTAAACAAATTTTTAAAAGCATATCTACAATATTATTTTTCCGTGTCGTGATCAATATATCAATAAATTGTGTAAATGCATTTGGACTACAACGTAGAAGCTTCATACAATGGTCTAATGATAGAGAATTAGTTTTCATTATATCGACAAGCATTCCCCGAGAAAATATCTTCCTTTGAATAGACAACTCTAGAAAATCATCATCTAGAACTAAACGTTTGTCCATAAGAACTATAGTCATCAAGATTCAATCTTTTTCGAATACATCCATTTTTTTGAATAATAACTCTCTGCCAGAATTCTCAAGACTAGTCAGATTTTCTTTTGTACAATTGAAAAAATACGCAAGTATAATAGATAACGAAAAAAAATACCATCGATCTAGAAAAATTTGTATTGAACATAATTACAATAATAATAATAACAGATGCATTTTGTTCTCATCAATATATTTCGATAGGACATCTAATGCTGACCGAAGTTTATTTATATGGAGAATATTCACTTTTCCAGCAAAACATAGCTGCTCCTCCTGCCTAAATTTGCTTAATGATATCACATATCTAGCATGCATAGTGTCCTATTCAAGGTAAGGTCTACAACCAGCAGTTATTTCCACAGCTACATTAGGTACTCGTGCATCACTGCTGTTGTTGTCGGCTCCATCATTAATCTCCAATAATGTAAATGCACCACTCATTTTTTCCTCTACTAATATCCACGCAAATAAACTATTCTCTTTGAATTCAATTCTCTTACTAATATGAATTGTAAAGAAAACTATTCCTTTTATTCAAATCCCAATCACCAATCAAGCTATATTCACTCTCTTTGAAAAACCTAATTTGAAACCTGAATATATACAAAAAAATAATTGAATAGTGAAACAAGATGCGCTGATTTTATAATACAGGTTTATCACTAAAAAAGAAATATATATCACGAACTAGAAATCTACGTCAGAAGAACTTGTCCTTAATCAACGTCGTAGAAGTACTACCTATAGGACCGGTATTGCGTTAATCTCTTTGAAAAGGTGTAATGCCCTGTAGAATAGGACCGCTAGAATACCTACCAGAAACCTGTTTGGTACGGGGGCGTTGGCAAAATGGTACTTCTTAGTCTACTTACGTGAACAATGGGTAATTTACATGTTTTAGGGCCACTACCTATGAGGCTGTGGGGATCTTGTCGATACTTGAAGGCGTGCTAATTAGACCTTTTGGCTATTTTGAACACACAGGCTACCCCACAATTTTTATCCGATTCCAACGGGATTAAGTGGGTACCTGGAGGAAAACAATACACAGGAGGGGTGCCTGTTGCCTTCCAATCACTTTTGGTCCTTAAAATGGTACTCGAATTCTCAATTTCTGATCATATGATCCCTTTCCCAATTTCTATGACCACGCCTTTCACATAAAGTGGTTAGAAAAAATAATAATAAATGGAATATAAATAGCTCTTTAGTTTGGCAACGCCGCTAGGTTGCTTCTGATATGAATTAAAGCAAGTTAAGACCTATTCCATTTGGCATCTGAACGGTTTTAATTTTGCATTAAATTGTCTAGTCTAATTTGCTTGAACTATTGCTCCCATCTATTTTCTGCTCAATTTTTTTTTCCTTTCAAAATTTACTTGATAATCGGTAACACATCACTCACCTAAGCAAAAATTAATTGGGCTAGGAGCGAGGGAGGGGATTAAAACAGTAAAACACAGGAAGATTGTATAATTATTATCAGAAATTACGGAGGAAACAGTTAAGGTTATGATATGTTTGGGCCCCTTAAAAGGCCGTATACAGGGGGAGGGGGGTTCTACGTTTGAACCCTACCAAATTTTTGTCTGGCTCGTAAGAATATAACAAAGTGCATGTATACAAATTTTTTGTCTAACTCCCTCCATACGAAAAAATCCTGGATACGCCCTTGGCCCCTTAGTTTTTCTTTGCACATGCCGCTGCATTACTTTAGAATGTGGACGTTTCATTTACTGCGACAAAAAACTGCGCTGAATTAGGACATCAGATAAGCCTACTTCCGCTTGGACAACATGTAGGCTATATTGCCTTAAAGCTACTGGTTGTTCCGCCTAATTTCTTCTTCTTAAGATGTTAAAGAGCTCACAAACAAAAAGAAAGATAAAATAATATCTCTTTTCCTGTCTTAAAGTGTCCGCTTGAACGGGAAATATTTTAATGTCTAAGTAGTTCCGAAATTAATTCATTTATTCCCGATCATGGTTTTATAGAGACAAGAATAGTGTAAATTAATTCATAGCTTTACCTTAGTGTAGGATTTAAAGATTCAAGTTAGTTGAGGTCTTACGGTAAGTTTCACTTTTTATTCAGTTTTTAAAAGAGAGCTTAAAAGAGTGAGGCTATTGGAATAAAAAGACCAAAAGAAGGAAAAAAAAACATTTGCACTATATTTGCAGCCGACAAAAACGCATATTATATTAGATCGGACAATTTGGCGGGATTGAAATATAATATAAACGATTTGAACGTTAGTGAAACAGAATTTAAATTAAAGAAAGGATCTAAAGTGAATTTGGAATGTCAATTTGAAGGGGTTACGTGGAATAAAGTTTAAAAAATTACAGCTGATATTGCCATGTCAAATAGAATAAGCTACCTGCATCAAATGACATATGTAGGAGATATTGGAGTGAGAGGGAGGTAAGAGGTGGAGGAACCAATGGTGTCAACTCAGAAAATTAAGTCGGTCAAAAAAATTCTTCAAAACTTAGGGGGGATGGACAAAAGGGAAATTTCAAAAAATGAAAATAAAATGAGCAAATTCTTTTCGATACATTAAGCTGCCAACCATCAAATTCAGCGACAACTCGTTACGTTAAGTTCAACAAGTAATTAACTTGAAACATTTTGTAGTGTATCAAATATAGCTATTTGATGACGGGACGTGCTGTGTATATCAATTGCCGTTTAAAATGTTACATTTAAACTGGGACATTACGAAAAAGACTTGAAACATTTCTCCTATACTAAAGCATTCGTTTACGACTTTGGGAGGCATTAAGGGAGCATGGGGGGGAGACGGTTGAAATTTAAATGTAAAGAATCGGTTTGAGGGGTACAGCAGCATCCCATATAAAGTATAACTTGTGTTTTTTTAGAATTAAGGTAGCTCTTAACTTCCGTGTGATAAAAACTGATTTTTAAATTTATGTCTTTTTATTTACGATATTTAAATTATGGCATTCTGGAGAGTTTCACTCCAGAAACCCAGCTAATCCTTATATTCCTACCTTTCTTATTGGTTTTAACATTTTGACACTTAATCTCATGTTATGTTTTGTATCAATGGGATCCCGGGCAAACAAAGTAAGGAGACGGCTTTATTGTGTTCCAGTCATTTCCCACTGATAAAAACTCGTGATGTCCGTCAAAAGCGCCCTATTTTTTAAATATTTTCCAATATTTACAATATTTTATTCCAGAAGAAATCGCTATATCGTGAAAAATCACTAGATTATGAAAAAAAAACCTAGAAATTGCAAAAAAAATCCAGAAGACTTGTAAAAATCCCTAAGAATCCCCAAATACCTAAGTGAAAAAGTTTTCACCTAACAGACCTGAACAATCCCTATTTTAGGGAGAAAATCCCTAGACTGGAAAGGCTGAGTAGTAACCAAACAGCTCTGTACAATCCCCTAGGGGATGATAACCATACTCTTCTTTGGAGGCAGAGAGTTGCAGTTTGAACCCGCACTTTTGACGGTATAAAATATTATTCCGATATTTTAATACCATTGGTTTCGATTCAAGCAGCCCTTTTGATCGTAGTTTTATAGTAATATATAGAGAAGGGGGCGCGGAGCCCTTCAATTATGCAGGGCTATATCTGCTATCATCACTTTACTCAAATGACAAAAATTTGGTCACCTTTCTTCTAAAAAAATTACAATTGGCTTTTATGTCTCTAATTTTCCATTTCTTGATTCGCATAAAAAGAAAAGGTCCTTGGGATTTGGATCCTAAATCTATTTCGGATTAAATCTCTTTGTAATGCATATTCCAAAAGGCACAATGTTTTCACCTTTTTAATGCAATGCACTTATAACTGTTTTCATTTGAAGTTAGTCATATGCATAAGTCTCTATGAAATATTTTAATTTCTAATATAATTGAATAAATAAATCTTAGAACAAGTGAAAGTTAAATTGTAAATGCTATTGTATTAAAAATATTTGAAAAATATGTATTTTAAATAACAAATAACAATTATATTACAAATAATTCTTTTGTAGGCTACTTTTTAAAATATTGAAAATAAAATTAAAAATTACAGTAAAACAAACTCTAACTGATGAACTTTCAGCAATTGATATCTTTGTATATTAAATATTTAATTTAATTTTATTAGTTTTTTACAAGTTTGTTCAATACACATATAGTTTTCATTATAAACAAGAGTTTTTGCTACTGCCATGTGACAGCCTAAAGCCTACTGTGTGAGTAACGCTTTACTGAAAACGAGTGATATTACAAAAATGTTCTTTTGTACTTATTACAACATTGATAATAAACGCATAAGTTACAATGGAATAGAATCTTTAACTGATGAGCTTCTAGTAACTAATATCATTATGTATAAAAAATTTCAGTTTAATTTTATTAGTCTTTTTTTCCAAGACTATTCAATACACTTATAGTTTCAAACAGTTCGTGGTAACGAACTGTATATAAGGAGCGACCCGGCTCAATGGTAACCAAAACTCTAGAAAACGGAATTTTGATACCAATAGATACATCAAAAGAGTAAAATTTTAATGCTGATTTCAAACATATAATTTTCATCAAGTTTTGTCCTACCCATCAAAAGTTACGTGCCTGAGAAAATTTGGCTGATTTTCAAAAAAGGGGAAAAGACCCCCTAAAAATTATAGAACCTTAATGAAAATCACACCATCAAATTCAGCGTATCAGAGAACCTTACTGCAGAGGTTTCAAGCTCCTATCTACAAAAATGTGGAATTTTGCTTTTTTTGCCAGAAGAAAGATCACGGATGCGTGTTTATTTGCTGTTTTTTTCCCCAGTAGTGATCGTATCGACCCGGTGGTCCTAGAATATCATGAGGGGGGGGGGGAAGGGCTCATTGGAACGGAAATTAAATGGAGGGTGACTAGGCCCCCTCCCACGCTCTTTTTTTCCCAAAGTGACCCGATCAAAGTTTTGAGATAGCCATTTTGTTCAGCATGGTCGAAAATATGATAAATGTGTCTTCTAGGATGACTTAATCCCCCGAAGGCCCCGGGGGGAGTGCTGAAAGTTATGAACTTTACCCAATGTTAACATATAGTAATGGTTATTGGGAAGTATACAGGCGTTTTCAGGGGGGATATTTTCTCGTAGTGGGGGGGGGGGTCGGGAGTTATGTGGGAGGATCTTTTCATGAAGGAAGTTTTCATGGGGGAAAAGACATTGCTATGAAGGGGGCGCCGGATTTCCCAGCATTATTTAAAAAAAGATCAGAAATTATATTTAAAAAAAACAAATTTTTCAACTGAAAGTAAGGAGCAACATCAAAACCTAAGACGACAGAAAACATTACGTATATGATTTGGTTCACACCCTAGTCAACACCTTGCTCTTTAAGCCAAAGTTTTTTAGTACTTTCATAAGAGCTATTTATTCTAATTAACGACATTTGTGATTAAGGGGTCATTTTTAAAGAATTGGGAAAAAATTCGGACTTTAGCGTAAAGAGCGAGGTATTGACTAGTGGGCGAATATACGTATTAAATATATGAATATAGAAATTCGTTACGTAAGTTAATTCGTAAGTTACGTATATTTTATTAATAATAAAAACGTTCGTAAATAAAATTAAACAAGTTTCGAGAAAGGCATTTAACCAAATAAAATTAAAATTAATTTTCAAATTTTGTTTTAATCATTCATGTACGGTGTGCCAAAATCAAAACCTGCATTAATTCAAAAACTTTCAAAAATTAAATTAAAAAAAAGTTTTTTCAACTGAAAGTAAGAAGCGACATTAAAACTTAAAACGAAGAGAAATTATTCCGTATATTAAAGGGGCTGTCCCCTCCTCAACGCCTCCTAAACAATAAAAAACTTTAGCGTAAAGAGGGAGGCGTTGAGGAGGGGACAGCCCCTTCCATATACGGAATAATTTCTGTTCGTTTTAAGTTTTAATGTCGCTCCTTACTTTCAGTTAAAAAAAACTTGTTTTTTTTTATTGAATTCAGTAAAGGGCCAATGACACAGTAGGCCATAAACTTTCACGGTAAGGGAAGGGGGCAGTAGCCAATCTTTTGTTTGCAGTGACTTTTGTTCGTTTTAAACTTGATATGGATATTCAATTTAAGTTTTGCTCGTTTTAAGATTTGTTTGTTAATTTATATTAGTAAATATTTTATTTTTCTTTGCTATCATTGCTTATTCAATTTCAGTTTATTTTGGTTTTCATTTATTCTTTAATAGTAATTTCAGGTCGTTTTATGTTTCAATTATAATAAGAATTTTATTTCTACTGATCATAATTTTCTTACGGCCTTTACTTTTTTTCTGAAAAACTCGTTTGTTGGAAATTTTTTTTTTTTAATTAATTTCTGTTCGTTTTTATTATTACCGAAGTTTCAAATTTTTCAACACTCCTCATTTCAAAATCAATTATTTCTTCAACATCACTGTTTCATCGAAGTCTTAAAACTAGCATTAAAATAACAATATAAAAGTAAACAAAGTAACAATAAGCAACTTGCATAACTTACAGTCTTGACTTGACTTACTTGACATAGTGCTCCTGCTAGTGGTCCAGCGTAGATAGACACGTGACTCTTCGCCTCCATTCGGAACGGTCTTGTACAAGCGTGACTGTTTCTTGTATATCAGTGCCGATCATTGAGAGGTACTGGGTGAGCCTGTCCCTCGATCTGAACCAGGGCCTTCCGCGGGGGCGCTTCCAGCCATGCGTAGGGGGATCAAAATTGAAGAGAGTGCTGGCGGGTGTTTCTGCTGGCATGCGGACCAAATGGCCGAACCACCGTAGAGTTCGTGCAGCGACCTGACAAGATATCTCTTCTACAGAGGGAGGCTCAGGCTCTGGGAGATTTTCGCTTGTTGTTTGCTCAGCGGATGCGACTAGGTCGGGATCGACGTCGACTCTGTCGGCGTTCAGCAGCTTTGTGAAATGCTCCTTCCATCGATCAAGCTGCGCGGTTTCATCTTCGAGCATTACGCCAAAGGTGGATTTAACTGCTCCTATCTTTGGAGGTTTCTCCTCGCTGAGGTCTCTGACATGCTTGAAAAGCGACATGGGGTCACCTTTTCGTGCTGCATCTTCTAGCTCATCAGCTTTTTTGTCAACAAATTGTTGCTTGTATCGGTGGATAAGTTTGTTCCTGACTCCGTTTAACCGTCTGTAGGAGGGCATATCTCCGGCCAGCCGCGCTTTTCTGCGTTGATCAATGATTCGCAAAGCTTCTTGCGACAGCCAGGGCTTTTTTGAGTACATCTTTCGACCGATGATCTCAGTGGCGACCTCTAATATATTGTTTTTGTACGTCTGCCAAAACGTTTCCGGGTCAACAAGGGTATTCAGGCATTCAAATCTGTTCTGGACTTCAACTAAATACTTTTGGCGGAATTCCTCGGGTTTTAGTTTCTGAATGTCCAACTTTAGTTGGCGTCGTTCTGTAGGCTGGGCTTTGAGTCGTAGACGGAAGTTCGCAGCAACTAATCTATGGTCAGTATTCCCGATCTCGGTGCAGCGATAGGTTCTGCAGTTTGTGACTGATGACTGCCATCTTTGGTTGATTATAATATTTTCGATCATCTTTCACGTGCGCCCGTCATTGCTATGCCCTGTTGATTTATGAGTGCCCTTCCTGTTGAACAGGGTGTTTTTAATGGCCGGTTTGTGCATGACACCCAGCAGGAGGAGTCGGGTCTTATTTCCGTTCAGAGAATCAGGGGTAACATGAACAATTGCTGATTTAAAAGCTCCGCTGGGGTCATATACAGTTGCATTGAAGTCGCCTACCTCGACCAAAACATCATGAGGAAAAATCCGAGAGAGAGCAGCTGTCAGAGCCAAGTAGAATTTGTCTTTCTCATCCGTTGGAGAGATATTCGTTGGTGCGTAGCACACAACAATCGTCATCTTCCCGTGTTTGTGGTTGAAGCGGGCAGTGAGTAGTCTATCTGATATTGGGTTGTGGGATGTGAGGCATTTCTTTGCCTTCGTGTTTAGAAGCAGGCTTACGCCACTGCTTCTACTAGAAGTTTGGCCTGACCAAATCATCCTGTGATCAGAACTGGCAATTTCTTCATCACCTGATCCCGTCAAGTGGGTTTCTGTCATTCCAAGTATGTCAATTCCACATCTCAACATCTCAAGCCCTAGAAGGTCTTTGGATCCGGGGTTATTCATGGTTAAAACATTCCAGGTGGCTATTCTAAGCCCACCTTGGTCAGCAAGGTTCAAAAGATGTCCAGGGACGTGCCGAGGTCGTAAGGAGTTAAAACGAATAGGATCCGAGGCTTGAGTAACAGTTCTTTTCATTGCAATTGTTTTCAGGAGGAGGGTCGCAAGCCCAACCGTCCCTAGGCCTGGGCTCTGATTGAAACCAGGGAAAACCTGGGCACGGAGAGACCCTGGGGTGGGCTCCATCTGCACCCATGAGGTTGGGGCAGCCCTGTTCGGAGCGATTAGTTAGGGGGTTAAGCCCCATATCCAGTGGCACGTGGTCAGCAAACAAAGTTTGCATCCTTCCGGACGAACTTCTCCGCCACCGCCATAACTTACAGTCCTTGTCCCGTAAATCAAAGTTGCCCCGTAAATCAGTAAATCAAAGTATCAAAGTAAACAAGGTATCAAGGTAACAACAAGCAACTTGCATAACTTACAGCCCTTGTCCCGATCTAGACTTTGGACAATTTTGAACAAAAATGGCTATCTTAAAATTTTGACCGGATACATTTTTGGAAAAAATTGGGGAGGGGACTTGTTTACCTTTGACCATTTTTGAATCTTAAAAAGGAACTAGAAATTTTAAGAGCCTTATCTTAAAATTTCCTAGTGAATTAGCCTCTCCAAAGTTAATAAGACCATCCCTTCCACAAAAAAGTTATATTTTAACAATGGGCAACTTTTATAAGTTATAGCCCTTTTCCCGGGGTCGTGGGGAATTTGTCATCCCTTGAGTTATGGCTATTTGACTTTGGGGAATTTTGAACAAAATAGCCATTTCAAACTTTTAATCGGATGTATTTGGGAAAATGGGCCCTGGTGGGTGGGGTTGGAGACTGGCTGCCCACCGATCACTCTTAAATCTTAAAATTGGAACTATAGCTTACGATTTAAGATCAAATGAGCCTTCTCCGAAGTCTATAAGACCATCCCTTCTATAAAGACCTTATATCTTAACAACAGACGGCTTGCATAACTTACAGCCCTTGCCCTGGGGTGTATGAGGGTTCTGTCAACTCTGGGGGCATATTTGTTTAATTTTTTGACTCTTTTGAATAAAATGAATATCTCAAAACTTTGATTGGATGCATTTGGGGAAAAGAGGGCGTGGGCTAGTTGTCCTCCGATCAATTTTGACTCTGAAAATGGGTGCTAGAGCTTCCGATATCAATCGAATGATCCCCCTCTGAAGTTTATAGGACCACCCCTTCCATATGAAGTGCCTCTTAGGGAAAGAAATAAAACATTGGAGCTATTTAAGATTTATTTATTTATCTTTATTTGCACCTGCCATTTTTATGTTTGCTATGATCGTTAACTTTAATTTCTATTCGTTGGTGGTTTCATTTATTCGATAATAATAATTTCTGGTCGTTTTGAGTATGAACTATAATAGGATTTAATTTATGCCCGTATTGAGTTTAATATGGCTCTTTACTTTTCTTTGAAAAACTTCTTTTTATGCAAAGTTTTTTTTAATTAGTTTCTTTTGGCTTGTATTACCGGTGTTTTTATTGGTTTATAAAATGAATATTTATACCGTTTTACATGTTTTACACTTAAGAATTAAAATATACGGTTATGATTTATTAGTTACCTGTTGAATTGTTGAATGTATTATTATAGGAACTTATTTCTGCTTGACTAAAGTTTAATATGGCTCTTTTACTTTTCTTTTACTTTTTTCAAACTTCTTTTTCGGAAAGTTTTTTAATCAATTTCTCTCTGTTTTTCGATTGCCATGTTTTTATTCGTTAAAATAATGAATATTCGTCATGTCTTCGGCGTATGAATGACACCCCCTCAACAATTTCCAACAGTTTTACTTTAATACCTTTAGTATTTTTGAGATTCAGTATCAAACATGTCAACTTCATTCAACAACCAACTTTCTTTTCTGAAAGTTTTTTTTTAATTAACTATTCTTTGAAAAGCTTCTTTTTATGGAAAGTTCTTTTTTATTAATTTCTGTTAGTTTTTATTAACGACGTTTTTATTGGTTTCAAAATGAATAGTTCTGAAATTTTTCACGTCTTCAACTATAAGCAACACTTATAAGACTTATAACTCATAAACATATAACTTACGGTCATTGCCTCAGGGCTCTGGGTGGCTCTGTCAACCCTGGCCGAATTGTTATATGATCTTTGGACTATTTCAAACAAAATTACTATCTACAAATTTTGAACAAAGGCATTTTGGGAAAAGAGACCATGGAGGGGGGGGGGGCTTGTTGCCCTCCTATCACTTTTGACTATTAAAAAGAAACTAGAACTTTCAATATCCAATTAAATGAGCCTCCTCCAAAGTTGTAGTGACCACCTCTCCCATAAAAACTTTATTTGTTCCCGGGGTATAACTTACAACCCTTGTTCTTAAGCTCAGGGGATTGTGTCTACCCCAGAGGCATTGTTATTTGGATTATTTTGAAAAAAATATATATCTCAAAATTCTGATAGGATGTATTTGGCGAAAAGAGGGAGTGGGCTTCCATCTGAAGTGGCTCTGGGGAAAAAAACATTGAAGCCTTATGATCTTTACTATAGGCAATGCAATAGCCTTGCAAAGTTCAGCCAAAATGTGCCACGGGGATGAAAAACACCTTGGAATGGGGTTTTGTTGCTCTCTGAATACTTTTGGTTCTTAAAAAGGGCACTATAACTTTTGGCTCTTAAAAAAAGACACTATAAACTCGTGACATTATAACTCATAAAATCTGGTCAAATGAGAGCCCCCTAATGAATTACGGCCACATATCCCGTAAGACCACCCCTGATAAACTCCCCCCCACAAAAGCAGCAAAAGCAAAGAAAGAAGCGAACAAAAGTCGAAAAATGCCCTTTTGTGGTTAGGGGCTAAATAAATTTGTTAGGAGGTTTTTGGCATTATGAATTTGACATTGCAATATTTATGAGAATTTTTTTAATTTTTGGGGGTAGGGAGGATCTTTCAACCTTTTTTGTATAACTATACAAAACTGCTTATGCTATCAAAATTTGTTGGCGTGTTTAAATTTAACCATTTAATAAATTAAAGGTATATTGACTAGTTAATAAGAATTCTTTTTATGCATTATTTTTTTTTATCAGAATTTCATTTTACCAAAAAAAGACCCATAATCGGCAGCGTTAAGGAAAATTGTCAAACTGAAACTTTAATGGTAGAGACAGGTTTTTGAGAGTGACAATCTCTTCTTTTCTACTGTAGTCTTTGATGGTTTAAGGTCGTAAGACCAGTCCTTACTTTTATTTTGAAAAAATGTGTGTTTTAATTTATGCACAGGAAGGTTCAAGCCAAAGAGAAAAAAAATTGGGTGAAATTTTGGGTTTAATGGGACAAAACAGCAGAAACCAGCACTTTGCTGTGCACTTTGGTAATCTCTATTGCAACTTAAGAAGGATACTAAAACTTCAGATTTCGATTCTAACAAACCTCTTTCAAAATCCTATGAGACCTGGTTTTATGTGATTGGCCTACGAAGATAAGCAAAATAGGCGCAAAAATTACCCGGGAAGCCGTAAAAAAGCCGGGAAAAATGACAAATTTCGTATTTTGTAGTAGCTGCATGAAACCTTTCTAACATGATTCATGGACATTTTGAATCTCAAAGTGTAGTTTTCAGGAAGATCATGCCAATTTTGAAGGGATGTTTAGCATTTGAAGGGGTGGTTCACTTATTTTGGGATATTGTAAATTTTCTTAAGCTAATAACTATTGATAGTCAAATTTGAAATGAGTAAATTTTGCATATTAAGAATTAACTAAAAAGAAAGTTTTTCAGAAGTGTATGCTATAACTAAATTTCTGTTTTCTAGATATTTATTACCACGACCTGCCTCATCCCAGCCTCTCTTATTTAGAGTAGGTGAGTGCCACACTATTAACTAACACTTCTTTGGCTAAATTTACAAAATAAGGCTTTGAAAACAACAATCGTCTGTGAAAAGTGAACCCCTTTAGAAGCATCATGGGGAGGGAGTGACTTCTAAAGCATGCTTTAAGTCCAAAACTTTTTAAAATTTCAGAAAGAGTCCTGGAAATAAATATTTCTATAAGGGACCCATCCAACCCTTCGTCCTTGCTGTGCAGGTCAGCATTTGAATACAATTTTTTATGTCTGATTTAAAATATTATTGCAATATGAGGCGTGGTGTCACTCCGCCTCGCCAACATCAAAGATTTAATTCAAATGTATTCCTTAGAATGGTGTAAGATTAAGGATTAAAGTATCCCTCTCCCATATCACTCCGTACTTATTTGGAGAACCTTCCAATTACAGTTAGAAGAAATTCAGCTAAAAATCCCTTTCAGGACCCCTCTAATAGTTGCGAATACACACTATTGTACATAAATTAATAAAGCCTCAAATGATATAGCTCCATCAAATTTTGTTTAAAAAATGCTTCTAATTACTGTTTTTCTTTGTTTATTTTTTTTTGATTTTTTTTTAAACAATAAATAGTTCATTTCCGATGATTCCAAAGATAATGGGTAAATAAATACCTGTAATTACTAACTGGTTGTATTCTCAGCAGTATACAATGTTTTCACCAAAGAATTAGTCGAACTTTTAGGTTAAGAGCGTGGGGTTGAGAGAATCAGTAGCTCCCTCGTATACAGGATGGATTATGTTCGTCTTACGTTTTAATTTCACTCTTTCCTGTCTTTGAAAAAAAAAAATATCTTCTGAGAACCATCAACTGCTCTGTTTTGGGTCTTTTCTGTTTAGTAAAATTAGCCTCAGATTATGATTTTGTTTCTATTTTGACAGCTCGTAATTTTTTTTGTTAGATATTTTCTACATATCTGCCACCAGCTTCAATTTAAATTAATTTTCTGCCAAAATTTCATGTATTCACAGCAGGGAATTCCCCTCTCTGATTTGAAGTATTCCGAATATGAAGTGAGTAGTGCGGTGGATTAAAGTAGGAAGTGCAATGGATTGCAAGAGTGGACATGGTAATGTTTATTATTATTAAACAAAAAAAAATAAACCAGTTTCTCAAACGAAAGCGAAAGGAAACATTCCAACTCAAAACTGGACAGAAATGATCCTGCACACGAGAAGGGGATGCCGTTCTTGCAGCCCCAATAGTTTACGCTGAAATTTAATTAGCGCCCAACTAAAAGCACTTTAGCGTGCACAAATATAGCCAGTTTTTGATATTATGGTGGTTTATTTGCCTTTCAAAAAACCCTTGAAATAGAAGTTAAAATTCCTAAAATCTAGAGCAAATAAATCCTTCATTTCCTTAGGCAGATTACATGCAGTCTGTCATGTCCTGTTCTTTGCGAACTTAGTGTTTATTTTATTTTCTTACGCTTATCCCTGACGATAGTGTATTATAGCTTGGAGATAACTTGAAATGAGCCTACGGAGGGAAAACCAAGATTTTCTCATCACGGGTGACTTAATTTTCTTCGTATTGAGGATAAGAGATAAGCATAAAATTAATTTTGATATTTTCTTGAATAATTATTGCTGCTTTCATTTTATGAATTACGCAATTTTTGGTCCTTTGTTTAAACTACAGAACTCCAAAACAGAATTACAGAACGGCAGATCTCCGAAAGCATTGATCTGCTCGTGGTGCGTCTGCTTTTACTGAAATTAGTACACAAATTGAACAATATGAGGTCGCATAAAAAAGCTCCGCTCCAAACACGGCATAGGTACAACCTGTGCCGGGAAACCACCTCCGATGCTTGGGATGCGTTAAGCTCCTTTGGTTTCATTCTCCATCTGAGGGATAAACTGGCCATTCTTAAACACCTGGTAACTCTTCTTTTACCTGATGACAATGCATAAACATAAGCCTCGGATCAAATAAACATACTGCCGAAGACTTTTATCACGCCCAGAGACAATCAAAACAAACATGTTTACGGTAGCCCACTGCAAAGTACGAGCTGTCAGAACTATGTGATGCCTGCAATTTCTCAGGGCTCTGAATTCCTTCCTTAAGGATCACCCAAATCCCTTTAACGTTAACGCTCATGCTTTCGCAACTGACCACCTTGCTGTCATTGCGAGTAAAATCTTCGTGTTCCTCCCTCAATAAAGCACAAGCGACAAATCTGGCATTAAAAAAAAAGAGATTGTGATGGTTTAAGAAACGCACTTGCTTCTCATAAATGGTGAACCTTCCTTCTTGAAGGGCCCGAGAAAGATGCAGACTAGTACCATGAGACCATAGTCGACTGTATTCCTAGCTATATACCATCAAAGCAAATCCAGGTGTTCAGCAAGGACAAACCATGGTTGAACATCCACTGCAAAGAGGCCACCCAAGCAAAACAAAAAGCACACAAGCAGCAACTACTCTTTAAGATCAAAAAGGACAGACGTGATGCCATAAAAGCCCATACACGCAGTTTGCACGATTTCAGGGATCAGTACTGGGAGAAATCTGCTGCCAAGCTTCAAAAGGCTTTTGCTTAGACCTGGAGGAAAACTGTCAAAGAGGCTTTAATTTCGTCTAAGAGAACTTCAATTTCTTCCTTAAGAATGATGGACAGGACTATTGTTCAAGATCCACAGGCAAAGATCAAATCCTCGGTGTTTGTCAAACTCTCAAATCTGGGAAAAGGCGGTAAAGAAGTTCACGGTGTTCCCTGACCAAATCGATACTTTCCTTGATCGTGATAACTGCTCAAATTCTAATTTTCTTTGTATTTTGTGGCGTCTTGATGTGACTAAATATCCACAAAGTTCTTGAGGCCTGAATTAGCTGAACCTTTGTCACTACTTTTCTGGCTTGATTTTCACTCTGAAACCACTCGACACATATGGAACTCTTCCCATGTCATTTCCACACATAACCCAGATGGAAATTCAACGAGCGTTGGTTTATATAGGTCTATTAGTCTCCTCTCATGTATTGGGTAAGCTTATGAAAGTGTTTTTAATAAAATATTTTATCAGCACCCGTAGTCAAATGACGTTTTTGGCGATCATCATTATAGATTCTACTGAAAACATTCGATGCTCGACAGCCCAGGGGCCAGAGCCGTTCCTAAAGTTGGTGGTGTCCAGGTAAAAATTTATCACAGCCCTCCCCCCTCCCAACTCAAATATAAACAAAAAAAGCTGACTAAACGTAAAAAAATTTATCGAAGTTAGCAATCCCCCAGCCATGTCCCCTCCAGCTGCGGTGCTCGGGGCAGCTGACTCAGTTAACCTCCCTAGGAATAGGTCTTCTGTTGGTCCAGCACTAGTAGTAGATAGAACTTCTAGTAAAACGATACGACATCAGGCTATTGTCATTTGACATCGCTAAAGCCTCGACAGAGTATGGCATAATCCTCAACTAAAGAAACTTTATGTGCATGGTGTCGGCTAACGTCTGTCAAAACTGATCAAGAGCCTACTTTCTGATCATTGACTGCAAGTTGTTCTCAATGGGTTAACTTCCTGCGAATCATAGGCAGCGCGCTAGCGCTGCCTAAGTAAAGAACGATGTGGGCACAATGTGTTTTTTTTCCTTCAGCCGGGCACTTCGTATCGAAGGAATTATCGTAAAACTTCGAAAAGGGCTCATTCGAATGGAAATTGGAGTGGCTAGTGTCATTTTTAATAGTCAAAAGTGATTGGAGGGCAACTAGCCCCCCCCCCACGCCCATTAGTCCCCCAAACACATCCAATCAAAATTTCGAGATATCCATTTTGTTCAGCGTAGTTGATTTTCAGATAGAAAATATGTTTTTGAGGAGGACACGCTCCCACAACCATCGGGGTTAAGGGTTTTAAGTTATGTTCTGAGGGCATATAAGAACGATGTTGGCACAATGTACTATGCACTATTTTTTTCTTTAGAGCAGGGCTCTTCATATGGAAGGGGTCGTCGTAGAAACTTCAAAAGGGGCTCATTCAATTGGAAATTGCGAGCTCTAGTGCCCTTTTTAATAGTCGAAAATGATTGGAGGGCAACTAGCCCCACCCCCACGCCCACCATTCCCCAAAACACATCCAATCAAAATTTTGAGATAGCCATTTTGTTCAGCGTAGTTGATTTACAGATAGAAAATATGTTTTGGAGAAGGACACTCCCCCACAACCCTGAGGGTAAGGGTTTTAAGTTATGCCCTGGGGGAATATAAGATTTTTGTAGAAGGCGTGTTCGTAAAAACTTCAAAACAGGCTCATTCGATTGGAAATTTGAAGGGCTATTACTCTTTTTAATAGTCGAAAACGATTGGAGGGCAACCAGCCCCCCCCCCTCCCCCCATACCCATCATTCCCCGAAACAAATATTGACGAAGACCACACTGCCTTTCCATATCAAACAAACACAACTTAAAAACAATAGGGAAATTTTTTTCCAAGACAGTGCACTTTAAATCGGTGAATATTTCGGCCCTATGTCCAAGGGCCGTCTTCAGCACAACATTAAAGAAAAATTAAAAACTTACATTAAAATACGAAGTTTAAAACTAAAAATGCTTTTAAGAAACGCCTTTATAAAAACCTTTAAAACAGCCCCAGCATCCTTACTTCAACGAAGTTCAACCATGGACTGATAAATAAAATGATGAGAGAGGATGAATTTATTCAAACGAAATAAAATAAAATTATTAACTGCAAGTTTTCAAGGCTAATATTGCTTTTACAGCAGCTAGTTTTAAAGGCCTTTTTGTAACGGGTTCAATACGATTGTCAGTTGGTTTAACAAAATATTTTGTTAGATAATTTTTAATTAAATTTGAGTATAAAGAATGAAATATCTTAAGCCTAACTGGCCAGCCATTACAAAAAGCCAAAAAATAGAAAAATATCTAAAAAAAACAAACAAACGAGACTGTGGCCAGTGGAGAGAAAAGAAAACAACAAAAACAAAACAACGCGGATATTGCGCCTGTATACAAAAAAGTCGTCTTCAGAAAGAAATACACACAAAAATAAAAAGATAAAAAAAAACAAGATAAAACTAAAAACCAATAAAACCACCACAAAAAAAAACAAAAAAACAAAAATGTACAATCGGCGCAAACTGATCCACGTAGGGAAAAGATTCTAATATAGAGTTACTTCAGTGAGGACACCAGAGTAACTGAGGAAAAATTAAAAGAACTGTAAATTACTTTAATTATTCAGTTGCGAAATAATCCTTTTGTTAGCTATTACTGAAGCAAATCGTTTTGGTCTAGCAGGTAAAATAGTCCCCTGGTGATTATTTAAAATCTTTACTCCCTTATTGACTGTTGATTCACTCTTTAGAAGGTTATCATAAATTGTGTCAATATTTAAATTACCCGTATCCCTATTTATGGAAAGGTTAGCAAACATATGTTTTTTAATTTCTATGGCTTCCCTGGCCCGTTGGGTGTACCCCTTATCATTAAAAATAGCCAAGGCTTCATCAAATTTTACAAAATCATCTGGTTGAAGCCAAATATGCTCTGCTAAAGCTAAAGCAAAAGTTTCTGGTGGTTTGCTTAATTGTAGGGTTTTTTCTATTGAGTTTCGGTGTTCAATAAACCTTTCAACAAATTGTTTGTGAGTCCTACCAATATAGAGCTTCCCACAAGAACACAGACTTTTATACACCCCACTAGTAGAGATGGGGGTCCGACTCCGATCACGCACCCCTGCTGCCACCTACAACTTTTATGGCACCCCAAATAAGGGCATAGAGTCATTAGGGAGACCACGTGGTTAATGGGGTCAATGACCTCTTTTTCCAAGGTTGATTTATTTGATGTTTCTATGTGTAATAACTCCGGGGCAAAGGTTGCACATGCGCATTGAATTCTAACGGGAACAATGTTATTGATCTAGGACTCGAAGGGGAAGTGAATTTCCGAGAACTTGATTGCGTAATCGAAGGGGAAGTGAATTTCCGAGAACTTGATTGCGTAATCGAAGGGGAAGTGAATTTCCAAGAACTTGATTGCGTAATCGATCGCGAATGTCATGGTGTCCAGAAATAGTATTTGTTGTTGTTTTGGTCATGTACATGCTCGAGGCGAATGTCTTGGTGTCCAGAAATAGTATTTGTTGTTGTTGCTCTCGAGCCAAATGTTATGACTTTCCCGGAAACAGTTAGATCACGTGTTTCCTTCTCAGCCAATCAGCGAGTCGGATACATCCTCCTTCTCAGCCAATCAGAGACCTGATTACATATGATTTTCCCCGTTACATAACAATTCACCCTTGAGATTTCGTATATAACGGGTGTGCAATGTCAGGTTCAATTATCAGAAAGTATTTTGACGCTGTGTAAACAACAATGGATAAATTTGATGAATTAGAAGCCATGTCAACTTCAATTTGCAATGTAAGTACATTTTTTATTTTCAAACGAATTTTCCTTGGACATCCTTCCCTCTATATTTCCAGCTAAATCCCCCCTCCCTCCACCATTGTTTTACAATCCCAAATTCTCGCAAAATGAAAAACTTATCCTTGCCTCTAAATTTCCACCTAACTCCCCCCACCCTCCACCATTTTTTTTCACTCCCAAATTATCGCAAAAGAAAAAACATTTCGATAAAATCCTTCCCTCTATATTTCCAGCTAAATCCCCCCTCCCTCCACCATTGTTTTGCAATCCCAAATTCTCGCAAAAGAAATACCATTTCGATAAATTCCTTCCCTCTATATTTCCAGCTAAATCCCCCTCCCTCCACCATTTTTTTACAATCCCAAATTATCACAAAAAAAAGAAATAGCATTTCTATAACTTCCTTCCCTCTATATTTCCAGCTAAATCGCCCCACCCGCCACCTTTGTTTTTCAAGCACAAAATCTCGCAAAAGAAATACCATTTAAATAAATTCCTTCCGTCTATATTTCCAGCTTAATCCCCCCTCCCTCCACCATTGTTTTACAATCCCAAATTCTCGCAAAAGAAATACCATTTCGATAAATTCCTTCCCTCTATATTTCCAGCTAAATCCCCCCTCCCTCCACCATTGTTTTACAATCATATTATCTCAAAAAGAAATAGCATTTCCATGGACATCCTTCCCTCTATATTTCCAGCTAAATCCCCCCGCCCTCCCCCCTTGTGTTACACTCCCAAATTCTCGCCAAAAGAAATACCATTTCGATAAATTCCTTCCCTCTATATTTCCAGCTAAATCCCCCTCCCTCCACCATTGTTTTACAACCCCAAATTCTCGCAAAAGAAATAATTATTCTTCCCTCTATATTTCCAGCTAAATGCCCCCTACCTCCACCAGTGTTTTACTATCCCAAATACTATAAAAAACAAATTATTATACTTCCCTCTATATGTCCAGCTAAATCCCCCCTCCCTCCACCATTGTTTTACAATCATATTCTCGCAAAAAGAAATAGCATTTCCATGGACATCCTTCCCTCTATATTTCCAGCTAAATCCCCCTCCCTCCACCATTGTTTTACAATCCCAAATTCTCGCAAAAGAAATACCATTTCGATAAATTCCTTCCCTCTATATTTCCAGCTAAATCCCCCCTCCCTCCACCATTGTTTTACAATCATATTCTCGCAAAAAGAAATAGCATTTCCATGGACATCCTTCCCTCTATATTTCCAGCTAAATCCCTCTCCCTCCACCATTGTTTTACAATCCCAAATTCTCGCAAAAAGAAATAGCATTTCGATAAATTCCTTCCCTCTATATTTCCAGCTAAATCCCCCCCCTCCACCATTGTTTTACAATCCCAAATTCTCGCAAAAAGAAATAATTATCCTTCCCTCTATATTTCCAGCTAAATCCCCCCCCCCACCACCATTATGTTTAAACGCCAAAATCTAGCAAAAAGCAAAAATTAACCTGACCGCTATTTTTACAGCTAAATCCCTCCTCCCTCCACCATTGTTTTACAATCCCAAATTCTCGCAAAAAGAAATAATTATCCTTCCCTCTATATTTCCAGCTAAATCCCCCCTCCCTCCACCATTGTTTTACAATCCCATATTCTCGCAAAAAGAAATAGCATTTCAATAAATTTCTTCCTTCTATATTTCCAGCTAAAAGCAACCATTGACTTCTGTGAATTTTTAGTGAAAATAACGTTCTGGTTTTGACATAAGACTCCAGTGCGTGGTTAAAATTAGCAGTCACCCTTTTTCCGGTTTACAAACGCGGTCAAAGGAACTATTCTTCTGTCAAATTAAAACACTTTGAGGCAATTGTAGTTTCGTAACCTGTATGGAGGGAGAGAAAGAGATTATTTTCAAGCTTTCTTTCAATAAAGTTTCTTTTATATTCCCAGGCGTGAATCCAGGATTTTTGTTGGGGGTTAGCGCTTTTATTAGAAATAGAAAAGATAATTGCTTCTTCATCATTTAGTGATTTTAGCTATAACATTTGAATAAAAGCTAGTAAGATATGCCTTTCGCTTGAATAAAAACCTGAACCTTCATATAATAATGCTTTGACTTATTCCCGAGAAAAGTTGAATTAATTATAATCAAACTAAGATTTTCAGAGTTTAGGTTGCTTTCGACAAAGATTTCTCCTTACATACGGAAATTTCCACAAGATGATTGATCCATGCCCCATCTAAATGTGATAGAAGCTACTACACCCTGCTTCAATCTCTTTTACATATTCAAACTGAATTCTCGTATAACAATGCTTTGAGTTATTCCTCAGAAAATTGACCCCTCTAAATATTTACTCAGAGGAGCGGGTGCTGAAATGTAAAACGTTACCTATTTGCCTATCCTTTTCACAGTTTTCAAGTTGAAATCCTTGAACACACTCCCTCCTTCTCAGTTTATTCTATGAAAGTGAGCTGTATTTGTTAGAGTTTCAGAATCATTACATATTTATTTAATTTAAGCACTTTTTTTCAGATATAATAATGTTTGGTGTGATTGACACGGAATATATTTATCTGAAATATTCCTCAACTGGCATCATTTTCGAAGCAGCTTTCTTACTCATAGACAACCAACGACGTGAAATTCATTGCTATAAATGGAACATCAGATACAATATGTATAAGTACGAGAAAAACAGATGGCGTCCTACACTAAATTTTATAAATCAAAATGGCTTTTACGCTAAAACCATACGAGCACATAATGAAAATGGCTATAAAATACAACATGTACAAGAAGAAATTCAGGAAATATGCAGTTTTTTCGGTGTGCAAGCTGTTTATGTTAAGGGAAACGTGCCAACCGATAAACTCTTGCTAGAAAAATGTGATAAAAACATAGCATTATTCAATTTAGAAGACTTCAAATGTGAGAAATACCCGCATTCAGTCCATGACCCAGAAGATGAAGTTAGATATTTCGCTCAGTGGATACCAGAAACGATACCTGACATGGAAAAATGCATCAGATATCCAAAGTCCTAAACATGCTCCTCCTCATATAAAATGGATTAAGCTTCTTTTTTTAATATGTCATTATTTTTTCAAATGTTTTTAAATATGTTTAAGCAATAAATATCTTAAGCCTCAACCGTTTTTATTCTTTAGAAAAATCCGTCGCCATGAAAATTATACTTTCAGATTCAACAGGTCAGGGAAAAAGCTTTCAGATTCAACATGTAGGGGAACCCTAAATGCTCATCCCTAAAAAGGTAAGTTAACCCTAAACGCATAAAGAATTTCTCTGAAATCCCACTTTCAGATCCAACATGTAGGAGAACCCTAAATGCTCATCCCTAAAAGGTAATTTAAAACTAATCTCTTAAATAAGGTATAGTTTATGACTAATAAAGATAAGCCATGTAAGTTTTAACTATTTCATGTACGGATATTAGTAGAAAAATTTAGTCACATCAATAAAAAAAGGTACTTTAACAAACTACGATTCAATACCATTTTTGATCACACCATGACAGAGTCCAAATGTAGGTGAGCCCTAAATGCTCATCCCTAAAAAAGGTACGTTAGCCCTAAACGCTTAAAGAATTTCTCGGAAATCACACTTTCAGGTTAGGTCAGGTAGGACCCCGACCCCACTACCACAACCCCCAAGGGGTCCCCCCCCCCCAAACCCCACCCCCAACGCAGCCCTCCCGGCCTCCTAGGGTCCCCAAGCACCCAAAAGACCACCCGGCTCCCAAAGGACCCTCCGGACACCCAAAGGCCCACACCCGGTCCCCAAAGGTCCACCGACTCCCAAAGGACCAATCGGTCCTCAAATACCCCCTCCCAGACCCCCACAGGCCCTCTCCGGGCCTCCCAAAGCCCAACCGGGGACCCCAAAAGACCACCGGGCCCCCCAAAGAGTCCTCCGGACCCCAAACGACCCCTGAGTCCCCATTTTTTTAATACTTTTTATGGCTTTATTATATCTTTTCAGGACAAACTATTTTCCTAATGTCCATCCTAAACCCATTTTACAAGTTGAAGTACCCATCCCTTAACATTACTTTACAGCTCTTGAATGCTCCAACACCAAGCAATACTTTTCAAAGACATTTCAGAACAAGTTCCTTTCTTAATGTTCCTCTTAAACCCATTTTACACGTTGAATTCCTCATCCTTTTTACCATAACTTTAGTATACTACTTTTTTGAATGCTCCAACACCAGGCAATACTTCTCAAATGACATTTCAGAAACTAATTTTCACATTGATGTGAAGGAAAGTTCAAGTTCCTTTCCTAACTATCCATATGAAAAGAAATAAGTTACATATCATTTCAATTTTTTCAAGAAAAAATAAAAATTTTCCACTTCAGTTCAGATTTTTCTCAAAGAGATGTAAAAATTTAAAATTACTGTTCTAAATTTTTCATAGAAGATGCAAAAAGTTCAAGTTCTCTTCTGAATTTTACCAAAGAACACAATTCAATTCTAATTTCTCCAGAGAAAATTAAAAATCTTCCTCTGCAGTTCATAATTTCACAAAGACACAAAGAAATTTTAATTTCTCCTCTGAATTTTTGTAGAGGAAAGAAAAATTTATCCTATGATTGTGATTATTTTCCATGAAGATAAAAAGTTTCACTTTAATTCTATATTTTCTTAAATTCAATTCCGACCTTTCTCAAAGAGATCAAAAATTTAAAGTTCTGTTCTAAATATTTTCCCGGGAGAAGAAAAGTTCAATTTCAATTCTGAATTTTCTCAATGAAAATGAAATAAGTTTTTGATCATTTCTATTTTCCCAAAATAAATATAAAAATTTTCCACTTCAGTTCAGATTTTTCTCAAAGAGATGAAGAAATACAAAATACTCTTCCAAATTTTTCATAGAAGATGCAAAAAGTTCAAGTTCTCTTCTGAATTTTACCAAAGAACACAATTCAATTCTAATTTCTCCAGAGAAAACAAAATCTTCCACTTCAGTTCTTTATTTCACAATGACATAAAGAAATTTAAAGTTCAATTCTAAGTTTTTCGGTACACAAAATCAGAAAAATGTTCAATGTTCCTCTAGTACCTACACAATTAGGCTAAAAATGAAGATATTTATGCTCAGTTTCAACTCGATATGGCTAAGTTTGATAAAGACAAGCTATTTCCTTGCGAAAACACACAAAATCAGAAAAAATGTTCAATGTTCCTTTAGTACCTACACAATTAGACTAAAAATGAAGATATTTATGCTCAGTTTCAACTCGCTATGGCTAAGTTTGCTAAAGACAAGCAAAGATTTGGGGCCTGGGGATGGCCTTTGGGGGTCTGGGTAGGCCTTTGGGGGCGCCGGTGGCCCTTTGGGAGCTTGGGGGGCTTTGAGGACCGGGGCCTTCCTTCGGGGTTGGGGTAGGAGGATCGGAACCCTTTGGGGTTGGGTTAGAGGACCTCACAACACTGTTCAAATGAAACTTGTGTATTATAACGACCACACTCAAAACCTCTTCCAAAATCTCTTCAAAATCTTCTTTTAAAATGTCTCTATCTGTTTCGCCGAAATAGTTCCATAACCTGTCTAAAACGGTTTCGCCCAAAAAATCACTAAACGTAAATTCAGCGTGTTCCTTTGTTATTGGCATCTCTGTGCTAACGCATTTCAAATTAATAGGAAACCTTCTCGCGCGCTAAAACAATTCATCGCTAAGATGTTTCTTGCCTAATTGTTTCCATGGCCTTGGGTTATTAATATCCTTTGGAGTTCGACCAAAAGAGTTGTTCCCGAGGCAAAGACATTAATGATATGGATCTATTCCTGGAGAAATGTTTCTAGGCCGAAATTTTTAAAGTCTGACAGATGATGTCATTGATTGATTGATCTGTCAAGAAGGGGAAATTAATTTGTTGTTTCTAAGGGGAATTATTGATTCACGATAGGTGAATTGAGGTCGACAGCACAGGTGTTCCAAATTCCGGGAAACTCATAACATTGCCTAGAGCAATAACAACAAATACTATTTCTGGACACCATGACATTCGCGATCGATTACGCAATCAAGTTCTCGGAAATTCACTTCCCCTTCGATTACGCAATCAAGTTCTCGGACATTCACTTCCCCTTCGATTACGCAATCAAGTTCTCGGAAATTCACTTCCCCATCGATTACGCAATCAAGTTCTCGGAAATTCACTTCCCCTTCGAGTCCTAGATCAATAACATTGTTCCCGTTAGAATTCAATGCGCATGTGCAACCTTCGCCCCGGAGCTATTACACATAGAAACAACAAATAAATCGACCTTGGAAAAAGAGGTCATTGACCCCATTACGTAATCTTTCTCCCTAATGACTCTATGCCCATATATGCTGGTACCATATTTGCTGGTACCAGACCCCCAAAGGCCATCCCCAGGCCCCAAATCTTTGCTTGTCTTTAGCAAACTTAGCCATAGCGAGTTGAAACTGAGCATAAATATCTTCATTTTTAGTCTAATTGTGTAGGTACTAAAGGAACATTGAATATTTTTTCTGATTTTGTGTGTTTTCGCAAGGAAATAGCTTGTCTTTAGCAAACTTAGCCATAGCGAGTTGAAACAGTGCATAAATATCTTCATTTTTAGCCTAATTGCGTAGGTACTAAAGGAACATTGAACATTTTTCTGATTTTGTGTACCGAAAAACTTAGAATTGAACTTTAAATTTCTATATGTCATTGTGAAATAAAGAACTGAAGTGGAAGATTTTGTTTTCTCTGGTGAAATTAGAATTGAATTGTGTTCTTTGGTAAAATTCTGAAGAGAACTTAAACTTTTTTAACTTCTATGAAAAATTTGGAAGAGTATTTTGTATTTCTTCATCTCTTTGAGAAAAATCTGAACTGAAGTGGAAAATTTTTATATTTATTTTGGGAAAATAGAAATGATCAAAAACTTATTTCATTTTCATTGAGAAAATTCATAATTGAAGTTGAACTTTTCTTCTCTCGGGAAAATATTTAGAACAGAACTTTAAATTTTTGATCTCTTTGAGAAAGGTCGGAATTGAATTTAAGAAAATATAGAATTAAAATGAAACTTTTTATCTTCATGGAAAATAATCACAATCATAGGATAAATTTTTCTTTCCTCTACAAAAATTCAGAGGAGAAATTAAAATTTCTTTGTGTCTTTGTGAAATTATGAACTGCAGAGGAAGATTTTTATTTTCTCTGGAGAAATTAGAATTGAATTGTGTTTTTTGGTAAAATTCAGAAGAGAACTTGAACATTGTGCATCTTCTATGAAAAATTTAGAACGGTAATTTAAAATTTTTCCATCTCTTTGAGAAAAATCTGAACTGAAGTGGAAAATTTTTATTTTTTCTTGAAAAAATTGAATTGATATGCAACTTATTTCTTTTCATATGGATAGTTAGGAAAGGAACTTGAACTTTCCTTCACATCAATGTGAAAATTAGTTTCTGAAATGTCATTTGAGAAGTAGTGCCTGGTGTTGGAGCATTCAAAAAAGTAGTATACTAAAGTTATGGTAAAAAGGATGAGGAATTCAACTTGTAAAATGGGTTTAGGAGGAACATTAAGAAAGGAACTTTTTCTGAAATGTCTTTGAAAAGTATTGCTTGGTGTTGGAGCATTCAAGAGCTGTAAAGTAATGTTAAGGGATGGGTACTTCAACTTGTAAAATGGGTTTAGGATGGACATTAGGAAAATAGTTTGTCCTGAAAAGATATAATAAAGCCATAAAAAGTATTAAAAAAATGGGGACTCTGGGGTCGTTTGGGGTCCAGAGGACTCTTTGGGGGCCCGGTGGTCTTTTGGGGTCCCCGGTTGGGCTTTGGGAGGCCCGGAGAGGGCCGTTGGGGGTTTGGGAGGGGGTATTGGAGGACCGATTGGTCCTTTGGGAGTCCGGTGGACCTTTGGGGACCGGGTGTGGGCGTTTGGGGGTCGGGGGGGTCGTTGGGGAGCCGGGGGGTCTTGGGGGGGGGGGGGTAACCTAGGAGTCCGGGAGGGCGGCCTGGGGGTTTGGGTGTGGGGGGGGTGTACCCCTTGGGGTTGGTGGTAGTGGGTGCGGGGTCCTACCTAACCTAACCTGAAAGTGTGATATCTGAGAAATTCTTTCTGCGTTTAGGGTTAACTTACCTTTTTTAGGGATGAGCATTTAGGGTTCTCCTACATGCTGAACCTGAAAGTGGGATTTCAGAGAAATTCTTTAAGCGTTTAGGGTTAACTTACCTTTTTTTAGGGATGAGCATTTAGGGTTCTCCTACATGTTGAATCTGAAAGCTTGTTCCCTGACCTGTTGGATCTGAAAGTGTAATTTCAGAGAAATTCTCTATGCGTTTAGTGTTAACTTACCTTTTTAGGGATGAGCATTTAGGGTTCTCCTACATGTTGAATCTGAAAGTGGGATTTCAGAGAAATTCTTTAAGCGTTTAGGGTTAACTTACCTTTTTAGGGATGAGCATTTAGGGTTCTCCTACATGTTGAATCTGAAAGCTTTTCCCTGACCTGTTGAATCTGAAAGTATAATTTTCATGTCGACGGATTTTTCTAAAGAATAAAAACGGTTGAGGCTTAAGATATTTATTGCTTAAACATATTTAAAAACATTTGAAAAAATATTGACATATTTAAAAAAAAGAAGCTTAATCCATTTTATATGAGGAGGAGCAAGTTTAGGACTTTGGATATCTGATGCATTTTTCCATGTCAGGTATCTTTTCTGGTATCCACTGAGCGAAATATCTAACTTCATCTTCGGGGTCATGGACTGAATGCGGGTACTTCTCACATTTGAAGTCTTCTAAATTGAATAATGCTATGTTTTTATCACATTTTTCTAGCAAGAGTTTATCGGTTGGCACGTTTCCCTTAACATAAACAGCTTGCACACCGAAAAAACTGCATATTTCCTGAATTTCTTCTTGTACATGTTGTATTTTATAGCCATTTTCATTATGTGCTCGTATAGTTTTAGCGTAAAAGCCATTTCGATTTATAATATTTAGTGTAGGACGCCATCTGTTTTTCTCGTACTTATACATATTGTATCTGATGTTCCATTTATAGCAATGAATTTCACGTCGTTGGTTGTCTAGGAGTAAGAAAGCTGCTTCGAAAATGATGCCAGTTGAGGAATATTTCAGACCAATATATTCCGTATCAATCACACCAAACATTATTATATCTGAAAAAAGTGCTTAAATTAAATAAATATGTAATGATTCTGAAGCTCTAACAAATACAGCTCACTTTCATAGAATAAACTGAGAAGGAGGGAGTGTGTTCAAGGATCTCAACTTGAAAACTGTGAAAATGATAGGCAAATAGGTAACGTTTTACATTTCAGCACCCACTCCTCTGAGTAAATATTTAGAGGGGTCAATTTTCTGAGGAATACCTCAAAGCATTGTTATACGAGAATTCAGTTTGAATATGTAAAAGAGATTGAAGCAGGGTGTAGTAGCTTCTATCACATTTAGATGGGGTATGGATCAATCATCTTGTGGAAATTTCCGTATGTAAGGAGAAATCTTTGTCGAAAGCAACCTAAACTCTGAAAATCATAGTTTGATTATAATTAATTCAACTTTTCTCGGGAATAAGTCAAAGCATTATTATATGAAGGTTCAGGTTTTTATTCAAGCCAAAGGCATAGCTCACTAGCTTTTATTCAAATGTTATAGCTAAAATCACTAAATGATGAAGAAGCAATTATCTTTTCTATTTCTAATAAAAGCGCTAACCCCCAACAAAAATCCTGGATTCACGCCTGGGAATATAAAAGAAACTTTATCGAAAGAAAGCTTGAAAATAATCTCTTTCTCTCCCTCCATACAGGTTACGAAACTACAATTGCCTCAAAGTGTTTTAATTTGACAGAAGAATAGTTCCTTTGACCGCGTTTGTAAACCGGAAAAAGGGTGACTGCTAATTTTAACCACGCACTGGAGTCTTATGTCAAAACAGAACGGTATTTTCACTAAAAATTGACAGAAGTCAATGGTCGCTTTTAGCTGGAAATATAGAAGGAAGGAATTTATTGAAATGCTATTTCTTTTTGCGAGAATATGGGATTGTAAAACAGTGGTGGAGGGAGGGGGGATTTAGCTGGAAATATAGAGGGAAGGATAATTATTTCTTTTTGTGAGAATTTGGGATTGTAAAACAATGGTGGAGGGAGGGGGGATTTAGCTTTAAATTTAGATGTATGTATAATTATTTCTTTTTGCGAGTATTTGGTCTTTTAAAACATGGGTGGTGGGGGGGATTTAGGTGGAAATATAGAGGGAAGGATAAGTATTTATTTGGGCGCTAATTTGGGATTGTAACACAATGGTGGAGGGAGGGGGGATTTAGATTTAAAGAGTTCCTGTAGGAAGTTATCGAACTTCTTTGAGCATTTGCTTTACATGGGTATTTTAAAACACTGGGGGCGGGATGGGGGATTTAGGTGAACATAAAGAGTTAAGGACGTCCAAGGAAATGATATTTCTTTTTGCGAGAATTTGATTGTAAAACAATGGTGGAGGGAGGGGGGATTTAGCTGGAAATATAGAGGGAAGCAATTTATCGAAATGGTATTTATTTTGAGAGAAGTTTGGATTGTAAAACAATGGTGGAGGGAGGGGGGATTTAGCTGGAAATATATAGGGACGGATGTCAATGGAAAGGATTTTTCTTTTTGCTAGAATTTGATAGTAAGACAATGGAGGGGGGATGTATCTGTAAATATAGAGGGAAGGAAAATTATTTCTTTTTGAGAGAATTTGGGATTGTAAAACAATGGTGGAGGGAGGGGGGATTTAGCTGGAAATATAGAGGGAAGAATAATTATTTCTTTTGCGAGAATTTGGGATTGTAAAACACTGGTGGCGTGAGGGGGGATTTAGCTTTAAATCGTCTGGTCCGGTAGGTATCTAAATGCTATTTTTTTTGGAGATATGGTGGGGAGTCCAAACGATGTTAGAGTGCGGGGGGATTTAGCTGTAAATATATAGGTAAGGAAGTCCAAGGAAATGCTATTTCTTTTTGCGAGAATTTGATTGTAAAACAATGGTGGAGGGAGGGGGGGGATTTAGCTGGAAATATAGAGGGAAGGAATTTATCGAAATGGTATTTCTTTTTGCGAGAATTTGGGATTGTAAAACAATGGTGGAGGGAGGGGGGATTTAGCTGGAAATATAGAGGGAAGGAATTTATCGAAATGGTATTTCTTTTGCGAGAATTTGGGATTGTAAAACAATGGTGGAGGGAGGGGGGATTTAGCTGGAAATATAGAGGGAAGGAATTTATCGAAATGCTATTTCTTTTTGCGATAATTTGGGATTGTAAAACAATGGTGGAGGGAGGGGGGATTTAGCTGGAAATATAGAGGGAAGGAATTTATCGAAATGGTATTTCTTTTGCGAGAATTTGGGATTGTAAAACAATGGTGGAGGGAGGGGGATTTAGCTGGAAATATAGAGGAAGGAATTTATCGAAATGGTATTTCTTTTGCGAGAATTTGGGATTGTAAAACAATGGTGTAGGGAGGGGGATTTATCTGGAAATATAGAGGGCCTTATAAGTATTTATATTTGCTAGAATTTGGGATTGAAAAACACTGGTGGAGGGAGGGGGGATCTAGCTCGAAAGATATAGTTGAGGATGTCCATGGAAAATTAGTTTGAAAATAAAAAATGTACTTACATGGCAAATTGAAGTTGACATGGCTTCTAATTCATCAAATTTATCCATTGTTGTTTACACAGCGTCAAAATACTTTCTGATAATTGAACCTGACATTGCACACCCGTTATATACGAAATCTCAAGGGTGAATTGTTATGTAACGGGGAAAATCATATGTAAGCAGGTCTCTGATTGGCTGAGAAGGAGGATGTATCCGGCTCGCTGATTGGCTGAGAAGGAAACACGTGATCTAACTGTTTCCGGGAAAGTCATAACATTTGGATCGAGAGCAACAACAACAAATACTATTTCTGGACACCATGACATTCGCCTCGAGCATGTACATGACCAAAACAACAACAAATACTATTTCTGGACACCATGACATTCGCGATCGATTACGCAATCAATTTCTCGGTAATTCACTTCCCCTTCAATTACACGATCAAGTTCTCGGAAATTCACTTCCCCTTCGATTACGCAATCAATTTCCCGGAAATCCCCTTCCCCTTCGAGTCCTAGATCAATAACATAGTCCCCGTTAGAATTCAATGTGCAGGTGCAACCTTCGCCCCGGAGTTATTACACATAGAAACATCAAATAAATCGACCTTGGAAAAAGAGGTCATTGACCCCATTAACCACGTGTTCTCCCTAATGACTCTATGCCCTTATTTGGGGTGCAAAAAAAGTTGTAGGTGGCAGCAGGGGTGCGTGATCGGAGTCGGACCCCCATCTCTACTCCCACTTACTAAATATCCCCAAGTTAAATCCTTACCAGAACTAAAAAAAACTACCCATTGGCCTCAGCGATTGGAAACATATATCAATACCAAATTTACGTAAAACCCTCGAAAGTTTCTCACCCAAACCAGGTACATATGGTAATGAAATGAAGCTTTTTGATACAACTAAATCTAAAGACTGAGAAAACTCAATAACCCTACTACTATGTTTAACACTTCTATTTCCAATTATTTTATCAATGAACTTAATTGGATAAATATTACAAAACAAAATATATCTCAAGTATAACAATTCCGAATCCAGAAATTCCTGGGACCAAATTCTAAAAGCTCTATCCACTAGTGAAATTACAACCCCCCTTTTCACCGACATAGGGTGGCAAGAATTAAAATTTAAATACCTATCATTGTGCGTTGGTTTTCTGTAAATTGAGAAAAGTAAATGGAGATCCCTTTTAATTTATAAATTAAATTATTAATTTAATTTATTTAAGAAAATAAATTTAATTAAGAATTTAATTTAATTAAGAAAAGTAAATGGATCTCCATTTACTTTTCTCGATTTACAGAAAACCAACACACAATGATAGGTATTTAAATTTTCATTCTTGCCACCCTATGTTGGTGAAAAGGGGTTGTAATTTCACTAGTGGATAGAGCCTTTAGAATTTGTTCCCAGGAATTTCTGGATTTGGAATTGTTATACTTGAGGGATATTTTGTTTTGTAATAGTTATCCAATTAAGTTCATTGAAAAAATAATTGAAAATAGATGGTTTAAAAATAATAGTAGGGTTATTGAGGTTTCTAAATCTTTATATTTAATTGTATCAAAAAGCTTCATTTCATTACCATATGTACCTGGTTTGGGTGAGAAACTTTCACGGGTTTTACGTAAATTTGGTATTGATACATGTTTCCAATTGCTGAGGCCAGTGGGTAGTTTTTTTAGTTCTGGTAAGGATTTAACTCGGGTAAATTTAGTAAGTGGGGTGTATAAAATTCCGTGTTCTTGTGGGAAGTTCTATATTGGTAGGACTCACCAACAATTTGTTGAAAGGTTTATTGAACACCGATATTCAATAGAAAACACCCTACAAATAAGCAAGCCTCCAGAAACTTTCGTTTCAGCTTTAGCAGAGCATATTTTGCTTCAACTAGATCATTTTTTAAAATTTGATGAAGCCTTGGCTATTTCTAATGATAAGGGTTACACCCAATGGGCCAGGGAAGTCATAGAAATTAAAAAACATATGTTTGCTAACCTTTCCATAAATAGGGACACGGGTAATTTAAATATTGATCCAATTTATGATAACCTTCTAAAGAGTGAATCAACAGTCAATAAGGGAGTAAAGATTTTAAATAATCACCAGGGGACTATTTTAGCTGCTAGACCAAAACGATTTGCTTCAGTAATAGCTAACAAAAGGATTATTACGCAACTGAATAATTAAAGTAATTTACAGTTTTTTCATTTTTCCTCAGTTACTCTGGTGTCCTCACTGAATTAACTTTATATTAGCATCTTTTCCCTACGTGGATCAGTTTGCGCCGATTGTAATTTTTTGCTTTTTTGTTGTGTTTTTTTTTTGGGGGGTGTTTTATTGGTTTTTATTTTTATCTTGTTTTTTTGTTGTTTTTTTTATCTTGTTCTTCTTGTGTGTCTTTCGTGCTGAAGACGCCGTTTTTGTATACAGGCGAAATATCCGCGTTGTTTTGTTTTTGTTGTTTTCTTTTCTCTCCACTGGCCACAGTCTCGTTTGTTTTGTTTTTTTTTTAGAGATTTTTCTATTTGTTGGTTTTTAGCATAAAGAATTTAGTGAATATTCTCCTAAGTCCCTATTTAAGGAAATATTTTTGTTTATTTTGAGCCTAATTTCGATTGATTCCCGGACCACCTGTTTTATCCCCAAATCACTACTAATGAGAGAAGATTTTTCAAATAGTATTGTGTGGCGGGGATTATCAAATATATGGTTAGCTAAAGGAGGATCAAAGGAGTTCTTAGAATTATTAGCAATTAACGCTTTGTCTATGTCTTCTTTATGCTGGTGTATCCGTTTTTCTAGATTCTGATGAGTTCTGCCAACGCAGTAATTGCCACAATTGCATGGTATTTGATAAACCCCTCTTTGGCGAGTAACTGGGGTTTTATCTTTACCGGAGTTTAAGAAATTTGTGATTTTAAAATTATTGGTGAAAACTAAATACAGATTGTTTTTTGTGCAAATATTTTTTTTTATTTTTGTGTTGATTCTTGGGATGTACGGAAGACAGATTATATTAAAGGGTTTTTCCGGAGCCTCACAGTGTGAAATATCGTTGATTTTACGAAAATGTCTTTTTAGTCTACGGTTAATCGTATTATTGACAAAAGGAATGAGGTATCCGTTGCCAAAAGAATATCTTTGATAGAATCTATTTCTGCTCTTATGTATCAATCGGAACAAATGTTCAGGGCACTGTCAATAAGAGAAGTTACAACTGCTCTTTTAACTTGTGGGGGGTGATTTGAATTAAAATGAAGATATCTATTGTTTTGTGTTGGTTTTCTATAGATAGTGAAGTCAAAATTATTAGCATTACGGATAATTAGCACATCTAAATTAGCACATTAGCACATCCCCATAATGGGGAAACTGAACTTCGGAGTTTCCTAGATAATCTTATTACTTATGATAGAGATTTGCAGTTTACCGTAGAAATTTAATCTGAAAATAAATTACCATTTTTAGATGTTCTTATTATTTATACTACTACTAATTTGGATTTAAATGTCTATAGAGGGCACAAACGCGCCAATCGATATCTTAATCTTAGTACAAACAACTCCCCACAAGTTAAAGGAGAAGTTGTTAGTTCTCTTATTGACCGTGTCCTAAATAGATACTCTACTTCACAGATAAAAGCAGAAATAAACTTTATCAGAGATATTCTTCTTGGCAACGGATACCCCATTCCTTTTGTCAATAATACGATTAACCATAGACTAAAAAAACATTTTCGTAAAATCAACGATATTTCACAATGTGAGGCTCCGGAAAAACCCTCTAATATAATCTATCTTCCGTACATCCCAAGAATCACCACAAAAATAAAATAAAATATTTGCACAAAAAAAATAATCTGTATTTATTTTTCACTAATAATTTTAAAATCACAAATTTCTTAAACTCTGGTAAAGATAAAACCCCAGTTACTCGTCAAAGAGGGGTTTATCAAATACCATGTGATTGTGGCAATTACTACGTTGGCAGAGCTTATCAGAATCTAGAAAAATGGCTACACCAGCATAAAGAAGACACAGACAAAGCACTAATTTCTAATAGTTCTAATAAATCCTTTGATTCTGCTTTAGCTAGCCATATATTTGATAATCCCAGCCACACAATACTTTTTGAAAAATCTTCTCTCATTAGTAGTGATTTGGGGATAAAACAGGTGGTCCGGGAATCAATCGAAATTAGGCTCAAAATAAACAAAAATATTTCCTTAAATAGGGACTTAGGAGAATATTCACTAAATTCTTTATACTCAAATTTAATTAAAAATGATCTAACAAAATATCTTATTAAACCAATTGACAATAGTATTGAACCCGTTACAAAAAGGCCTTTAAGACTAGCTGCTAAAAAAGCAAGATTAGCTTTGAAAACTTGCAGTTAATAATTTCATTTTATTTCGTTTGAATGAATTCATCCTCTCTCATCATTTTATTTATCAGTCCTGGTTGAACTTCGTTGAAGTAAGGACACTGGGGCTGTTTTAAAGGTTTTTTAAAAGCGTTTTTTTAAAAACCATTTTTAGTTTTAAACTTCGTATTTTAATGTAAGTTTGTTTTTATATATATTTTTTCTTTAATGTTGTGCTGAAGACGGCCCTTGGACATAGGGCCGAAATATTCACCGATTTAAATTGCACTGTCTTGGAAAAAATTTCCCTATTGTTTTTAAGTTGTGTTTGTTTGATATTCCCCGAAACACATCCAATCAAAATTTTGAGATAGCCATTTTGTTCATCGTAGTTGATTTCAAGATAGAAAATATGTTTTTGAGGAGGACACTCCCTCACAACCCTCAGGGCAAGGGTTGTAAGTTATGCCCTGGGGGCATATAAGGTTTTTATAGAAGGCGTTGTCGTAGAAACTTCAAAACAGGTTCATTCGATTGGAAATTCGAAGGGCTATTACCTTTTTTAATAGTCAAAAGTGATTGGACGGCAACTAGCCCCCCCACGCCAATCATTTCCCCAAACACATCCAATCAAAATTTTGAGATAGCCATTTTGTTCAGCGTAGTTGATTTCCAGATAGAAAATATATTTTTGAGGAGGACACTCAACTCCCCACAACCCTAAGCGCAAGAGTTTTAAGTTATGCCTTGGGGGCATATAAGGTTTTTATAGAAGGCGTTGTCGTAGAAACTTCAAAAAAGGTTCATTCAATTGTAAATTTAAAGGGCCAGTGCCCTTTTTAATAGTCAAAAGTGATTGGAGGGTAACTAGCCCCCCTCCCCACGCCCATTATTTCCCCAAACATATCCAATAAAATTCTTAGATAGCCATTTTTTTAAACGTAGTTGATTTCCAGATAGAAAATATGTTTTGAGGAGGACACTCCCCCACAACCCTCGGGGCAAGGATTTTAAGTTATGCCCTGAGGGCATACACAATGTACTATACAAAAATACGAATGAATGTGAATTGTCAGTTTAATTTACATATACTGATATTTAGTAATCAAAATGTTAATATTATTTGATTTATTAAAGCTATAAAATTAAAAACATTTATATATTTTTTCAGTAAAGTGCAAATTTGGTTCTGGGCTTGGGAAGGCATGGGGGTTTTGCGCCCAACTTATGTTAAATTCTGCTCGTTTTGAGTTTGACTCGGTTATTTATTGTAATTTCTGTTCGTTTTGGGTTTCATTTATTTATCGATGCTGATCTGTGGTAGTTTCACGCTTGGTAGATTTTTTGATTTTATTTTTGCTAATTTTTTTTTCAATAGAGTTCTTTACTTTTCCTTGAAAACCTTATTTTGTGGAAAAAGTTTTTTTTTAATTAATACCTAATAAAGGCTGACGGACCCCATATTAATATCCTGGGACCTAAGCTTTTCATTCTCTATGTGATTGAAATAGGAGACCAACTTGAAATTATCTGGATCATTTTGCTGACGGCACCATGATATACGTAGCCATCCCAAAACATAGAAGACCTATCCCAAGCCTTCTTGCCCTTACAGACGGATTTTTTGGAAATTCAAAAGTGGTCCGAGGCATGCATGGTCAATTTCAATGCATCGAAAACAAAGGAGCTGCTGATCTCTCGATCCAAAGTGCCACTGATATACTAGCTTCATCTTCATGAATGAACTTATAAAGAGAGTTGACGAGCATAGTCTCCTCGGAATCCATTTCTCCACAGGTCTCTCTTGGAAAACCATTTCTATCGCGTGAGAACTTCCTGTGCAAGAAAGCTAGGGATCATCTTTTGCTGCAAAAACCTTCTGTTGTGATTAGCTGCAAAAATTTTGCAGACAATTTACCTCTTTTCTAGAGCTTTCTCGTATTGTGCGCTCAATTGTCCAAACGACAAGTCAGACACGATGGGGCATAGCTTCGTTCAATTAAGGTTGACACGCTAAGAACGGAGTACTTGAAAAACTGCTTCATTCGACATTGCACTTCCATTTGGAACGACCTTCCTGGGGAAGTTATCCCTAAAAGTTTCTCTATTGACTCCTTCAAAGAAGATTTAACAGTTATATAGAACCTCACCATGGAGTGATGTAAAAGACTAGCGGTAGAAAAGATATTTGAATGTTCTTGTCACAGCGAGTTTAGGAGTATAAAAACAGATTTATGAATTGAATGTCTTTTAAATTTGGAATACTAATCACCTCTCGATTTATTGACAATATTTAACTGATACAATTTAGTATCTTCATGGACATAATTTAGTCATCAGCTTAGGGCTCTTGTCAATTATGAGATATTGACCACATGTGCCTATAGAGGGGGTGGGGGACAGTACTGGAAATATGGAGCGCGTCGTTTATCCTTGGCAGACCAAAATATGCAAAAGGTTAAACATTTTGTAAAATGTGGAGAATAGTTGATAACTATTTCCTTAGTTTTACGGTCTTTTTATTGGTTCCGTTGAGTTCAGCCATGGTTGTGGATCTGTCAAAGATTAGAATACCCCCCCCCCCCCCACGATTTTATTCGGAAGAGAGAAATCAATGGAAAGTTTTAAATTTGGAGCTGTAGATTGTCAAGTCTTTACAGTGTTCTGGTTACACAACCTTCAAAGTTCCTTCTTAACGTATTTTAGGGTATGTTTGAGGCATGGGGGGTCTTCCCCCTCTTGACGCAACCACAACTTCTTTAATGGATATAGGTAAATGGTCTTTTGGCTGACTCTTGAATGATTGTTGGACTGCAATATACTAAAAGTAGAAAAATGGGGATGTTGCATAAGACCCCCTAAGAAGAAGGTTCTCTTTAAAAAATGTCTGGGTGACCTGAGCTGCTTGAAGGATTTTCAGTGGCTTAACATGGGTTTTCGAAGGTCCCACATTGCTCTACTTGCTTCTGAATTATACTTTTGGGGGTACCCTTCTTGAATTCAACCAGATTCGTATAGTTTCTTAGATATGGTTCAGTGAGCCTGCCTTTAAGCAATATTTAGTGCAGTAAATATTATTATATCCTGGGGCACTAATTAAGGTCGGGACATAATTACAGACGTTGCTTTTGTCATGTCTTGCAAAACAAGGACGATTTTTGAATGAATAATAGAGACACAACAATAACTGTCTACTAGTCCTTTTTTCTACGAGTAGTCGAAAAAATTAGCACTTTTCTACAAGAAGGAATTTAAAAAACTTTTTTGCCCTGGCTTTATTTTTTCTAACCCTGTCTTATAATGTATACTTTTTATTGGAGTTTACGATAACAAAATTGGAAAAGAAAATACCTAGACATTCATTTCTTAATGATTTTGAAAAACAGTTCTAAATTTATTAGCCAAAACATGCCTGCAAAATTAGTTTCTACTTTCCTTTTTTAACTGTATCAAGCAGTTCGTGGTAACGAACCGTAAGTAAGGAGCGACCCGGCTCAATGATAACCGAAACTCTAAAAAACGCAATTTTGAAGTCAATAGTTACATCAAAAGAATTGAATTTTTATGCTGATTTCAAATATGTAAGTATATCAAGTTTAGTCCTAACCACCAAAAGCTACGCGCCTGAGAAAATTTGCCTTATTTTCGAAAAAAGAGGGTAACACCCCCTAAGAAATATAGAACCTTAATGAAAATCACATCATTAGATTCGGCGTATCTAGAACCTTACTGTAGAGGTTTCAAGCTCCTATCTGCAAAAATGTGGAATTTTGTATTTTCCGCCAGAAGAAAGATCACAGATGCGTATTTATTTGTTTTTTTCTGCAGGGGTGATTGTATTGACCCAGTAGTCCTAGAATATGGCGGGAGAGCTGTTGTGAGACCAAACAGGAACACGAAGAAAATACCTACAAAATTTGAAAAAGACAGATCGAATTTGTTGTAAAATATTTCCATTATGGCACCAGAAAAAATATATGGGAAGCAAAAAAGAAGTTATAAAGTTGACCAAGCGTTTTGGTCAAATTGACATTTAACTCCAGAAGAACGTCCATAGGACTTTCTCAACTTCTCTCTCAACACATTTATTGTTAATGACCTTGTTTTTCGAATTGAGGCCCCGGATGCAAGTCCAAGGTACTTGAGTAAAGCAGTGACGGAAATTGAATCAGGGCCAACCTGAATATTTAAATCGGGAGGGTGATGACAACCAAAAATGAGAAATTCAGTTTTAGCAGAAACGACAGACAACCCGGCATAAAGGCTGTTCACAGCAGCCTACAGTGATTCTAAGGAATGAAAGGTTTAACACTGTTAATTATAAAGTCCGAACCGATGAATTAAATTTGACACGGTTTATTCCTTAAATTCTCCTAAGGACTAAGACGACTAGCTCTGTTGAGCATAAAGTTTTAAATGATTAATTAAATTTGATGTGGCTTATAAGGACTAAAAGGATTAAGTTTGACCATATGAATTAAATTTGACGGGGTTGATTTATTAATTTTTTGTAAGAACTAAAAGGTTCAACTCTGTTGAGTATAAAGTTTGAACTGATGAATTAAATTTGACGTGGCTTATTCCTTGAATCTTCTTAAGGATTAAAAGAATTAACTCTGTTGAACATTAAGTTTCAAGTGATGCAATAGATTTGATAAGGTTTATTCAATGCATTTTCCTATGGACTGAACAATTCAACTCTGTTGAATATGAAGTTTGAACTGGTGAATGAAAATTGACCTGTTTTATTAAGTCAATTTTTCTAAGAATGAATAGCCTTAACTCTGTTAAGTATTAAGTTTTAACAGATGAATTAAATTTGACACGGTTTATTCCTTGAATTTTCCTAAGAACTAAAATGTTTAGCTCTATTGAATATAAAGTTTGAAGTGAGGAATTAAATTGACGTGGTTTATTTGTTTTATATTCCTAAGAATGAATAGTTTTAACTCTGTTGATTACAAAGTTTGAACATATGAATTATATTTGACGTGGTTTATTCATTGAATTTTTCTAAGGACTAAAATTTTAACTCTGTTCAGTATAAAGTTTGAACTGATGAATTAAATTTGACGTAGTTTATTCATTATATTTTCCTAAGCACTAAAAGGTCTATCTCTGTTGATTATAAAGTTTGAACAGATGAATTAAGTTTGACACGGTTTATTCCTTGAATTATCCTTGAATTATACTTTGTTGAGTATAAAGTTTGAACAGATGAATTAATTTTGACACGGTATATTCCTTGAATTTTCCAAACGTGAAAAAGGTTTAGTTCTGTTGATTGTAAGGTTTGAAGTGATGAATTAAATTTAACATGGCTGTTTCAGTGAATTTTCGCTAGAGTAAATAGTTTTAACTCTAATTAGTATGAGGTTTGAATAGGTGAATTAAATTTGGAACGGTTTATTCTTTGAATTTTCCGAAGAACTAAAAGATTTAGTTCTGTTGATTATAAAGTTTGAAGTTATGAATTAAATTTGTCGTGGTTTATTCATTAACTCTTCCCAAGAAATGAAAGGTTTAACTCTGTTTATAATAAAGTCTGAACCGATGAATTAAATTTGTCACGGTTTATTCCTTAAATTTTCCTAAGGACTAAGACGACTAACTCTGTTGAGTATAAGGTTTGAAATGATGAATTAAATTTGACGTGGTTTATAAGGACTAAAAAGATTAACTCTGTTGAGTATAAAGTTTGAACTGATGAATTAAATTTGACGTGATTTATTCCTTGAATCTTCTTAAGGATTAAAAGGATTAACTCTGTTGAGTATAAAGCTTGAACAGAGGAATTAAATTTGAGACAATTTTTTCCTTGCATTTTCTTAAGGACTAAAAGGTATAACTCTGTTGAGTTTAAAGTTTGAGCCTACGAATTAAATTTGACACAGTTTATTCCTTAAATTTTCCTAAGAACTAAAAGATTTAACTCTGTTGAATATAAAGTTTGAAGTGAAGAATTAAATTGACGTGGTTTATTGATTGTATTTTCCTAAGAATGAATAGCTTTACCTATGTTGATTACAAAGTTTTAACAGATGAATTTAATACTGCCTGTCGAGCCCGGTAATGGTGTCTGTTTCCGAAAATTCCTGTTCTTGCATCTCTGATTTTTTTTTCTAATAATTTAAGGATAAAACTCAGAAATATATATCTGAGTTTTTTCTAATAATTTGAGAAAAAAATTACATAAGCATTCTAAGCGTTGGAGGTGCTAGAATAACAAAAAAATAATGTAAACATAACAAAGTAATGCAATGAAAAATTCTTTTTTATTTAAATCATAATATATACAGTGTACATGTTATTAATATCATGATATAAACAATTTAAATGTTTTGAACTCATTTTATAAAATTGCTCATTATTTTTTCCCTTGACATAGCACTTATTCCATTTCGGTGTCATACACGGCTTTTAACATGGGTTCAGCTACAGGTTCAATATGAGTTTGGTCACCCGTATTATTGGATTGATTGTCTGTGTCTCATGATAAACTATCAATGGTAGTACTAACGTTTGCTGGCGTTTTGTTTTTCATTGATTCATCTTTATAATCCTTGGTGATATAATCTGCCAATGCCCTTTTTATTTTGCTCTCGATTTCACTGTCTATTACCACATTATTCTTAAATAGTTTGCAGTTTTGACATTTAGACAAGATATGCATAATGACATTGGTAGAAGAATATGCCTGTCTTCTTTTGACCATCCGTTGAATGCTAATACCCAAAAGCTGGCGATAGGGTTTATCTGTGGGTAAGGTGTTACCAGCACAATTTGTAAAAAGTTTCCCCCCCCCCCTCTTATTCAACTAATAGTTTTAGGCTTGCATTCTCTTTGAATTGTATCATCTCTGGATACCTCACTCTCACATACCAACCTTCTTAAGATTTGAATTGTTTCGATACCCAAAAGAAATCTAATGTCTCAATGTCATGAAAATACACCCATACATTCCCAATAGTATTACCACTAGTGCTTGTTTTAAAGTTCAAATATTCGTCCTTGTCAGTAGTCGTTGATACGATAACTCTATCATGTGCACAAACTTTCTTGGAATATTTCATCTTTACTTTTTTAATAATACGTATGTGTTTATCCTTCCAGTACACAATTAAAATTGATCGAAAACATAAAATAAACTAACCACTTTCAATGACAAACCAGAGAGTAATGCAGAGGCAGTCCCATAGCAAAAACAACCAAAACTTAAATTGAGTTTTATATTTAAAATTGTAGATGGCGACACGTTTTCCCTACCTCAAGGGCTGGCATCTTTTGAGATTGTGCTATATATGGCAGCATAAGTTAATTTTAAGCTATGTTACATTGAGTTAACTGCTTTCAAGTTAGTGTTTTAGGTTTGCCTAGCGTAACCGCCCACGGTAAGTGAACCTAAACGAACCTATCACGTCAATAGAGATGTTTTACTCAACACGGTTAAACCTTTTAGTTCTTAGGAAATTTGAAGGAAAAACAGTGTCAAATTTAACTCATCTGTTCAAACTTTATACTCAACAGAGTTAATCCCTGTAGTCCTTAGGAAAATTCAAGGAAGAAAACACATCAAATTCAACTCAATAGTTTAAAATTTATACTCAACAGAGTTAAACCTTTTAGTTCTTAGGAAAATTCAAGGAGTAAACCGTGTTGAATTTAATTCATCTGTTCGTCTCTTATAGACTATGTAAAACCCTATTAACCTATCTCAGACTCTTTTTTTATCATTTCTAAACATTTTTATTTAAAAAAATATCATACTTATCACACTATTTTCACATACTGGCTCACATTTTAGCCTTTAATATATTTCACAGTTGCATTTAAAGTATCTTGTAGTATGTATATATCTTTTGTCATAAGGTACACTTGTATAAGATTGCTTCTGATTTAATCAAAAAATTCACAGTATCGAAGAGGAAAAGTCAGATTCCTTTCCGTTTAATAACGTATACCATATTCTATCCAAAATGTCGGAAAAGCCCCTTCGTTGTTGGGATTTGTCTGAAATACAAATTAATTCACGATTTTTATTAACTCATTATTAATGTTTTCTTTAGTAATTATCCAGGGTGTTGTCACTTTAAAAGATTTAAAATATTCTAATTTCCAAAAAAATCTAAGGCGATGCTTTGCTTTTCTTTGAATTGTCTTTAATATTCTTGGTAGTATTAGAGATCTCCTTCCTCATATTCTCAATGTTATTCACTATGTCTAAAGAATACTCATCCCATTCAATGTCAAACCGATTCTCCTTTAAGCAATATCTCGCTGAGTCTACTCATCCCTTTCAATGGCTATTCGATGTCCCCTGGGCATTTCTACTGCAACAATGGATGCTCGTGGGTTCATTTCACTGCCGCTAGTACCTTCAACCTCCACCAGAGTAGTACCAGTAGTATTTTTCTCTGAACAAAAATCTTTGTTCACAATTTTTTCATGCTGAAGCCTGTTAGAAGTAAATTTAATGTCATTTTAAGACATATAAAAAGCATCCAAAAAAAATTCTAAGTGTCTAAAAAAATGTCACTAGAAACATTATTTTTGTAGTTGAGAAAATCTCGATTGGCGTATTTATAACATCTTCGTTTTTCACTTTTTAAAATACCACTGGTAAATTTTCTTTTGTTATATGCACATTTAATGTGATTTTAAGACAAAAAAAAGTTGAAAAATTTCAGTTTCAAAGTTCAATAAAAAAAATGTCCCTACAAACATTATTATTCTAATAAAAAATAAACGACTGACATTTATTTCACCCCCATTTGGTATTTTTTTTAAATATAACCATTGATATTTTTGTTATACGTATATTTAATGTGATTTTAAGACGTGGAAAATGTTGAAAAAAATTTAGTTAAAAAAAATTAGGTAAAAATAATGTCACTACAAGCATTATTATCCTAATAGAAAAAATCACTATTGAAATATTTATAACATCTTACTTTTGTACTTTATAAAATATTACGTGTGAATTTTTTGTTACATGTATACTTAATGTGATTTTAAGACATGAGAAAGAAAGTGGATAAAATTTCAGTTTCAGAGCTCAATAAAAAAAACTGTCAAAAAGAAGCGTCACTACAAACATTATTTTTTTAATAGAAAAAATCACGATTAACTAATTTATAACATCTTTATTTTGTACTCTTAAAATATCACAGGATTTTTTTACTATAAGTTTATTTAATGTGATTTTAAAATATCACAGGATTTTTTTACTATAAGTTTATTTAATGTGATTTTAAGAAATGAAAAAAAAAGAATAAATATCAGTTTCAAAGTTCAATAAGAATAATTAAGTAAAAATACATAATTACAAACATTATTTTTCTTTCTTATAGAAAAAATCACGACAGAAATATTCTTATATCATCCCCATTTTATATTTTTTTTAAATATCGCAAGTAATGTTTTTGTTATAAGTATATTTAATGTAATTTTAAGACATGCAAAAAAGTCTGAAAAAATTAAGTTAAAGAAAGGCTACCCCCTTAATAACTTGGACGAACATTCTTTTATGTCAAAGTATTTGGCTGCAATAATGGGGTACTGGCCACTTGTATTTCTGGCGATGTTACAGAAGGAATATCTGGCATGAATTTCCAAGAATTTTCTTATCGCCCGGGAAATTGAGATAACACCATATGTATCGTATGAATGATGGGAGTACATGGCGCTTGTATCAATGGCATTGTTTCGTCGAGAAAATAGGCATATATTGTTTCCGGAAAAGTTAAATCTCCTAGAAGTTTTTAGCTGGATACAAGAAACTAGCAACTCCATATAGTCGTAGGAATGGTAAGAATACATGGAGCTCGGAGTAATGGGATACCTGTGTACTCTGAATGATGAGATACCTGCGTGCTCGGAGTTTCTAAGGGGATACTACTCCTATTAAAGTTATGAACAGCAAAAATAAAAACCTATAATAGTTCAAACTTAAAATGACCAGAAATCATTATTAAAGAATAAATGAAACCAAAAACGAACAAAAAATAAACAAACAATTATAGCAAACGGACTTACGACAGGTACTAATATAGATGAATAAACAAATCTGATTCAACAGTCGGATTAAACACTAAAGTGTTTTATATTCACTAATTTAATAGTTTTTGCGTCATTATCTAGGTATAGCACGAAAGATATCTTTACGGAGGGGGTGAGACTTTAGTCCTCATGTATCCCCTCCCCCAAATATGTGCTTGCAATTATTTATATACATTTTCAGGGATCGAAAGTCTGCTTTTCCTTTATCTATATACCTGTAGTTCTAACAGTTAGAGGATATTTTACAATATCAGGCTTTTAAAAATTGAAGTTATGTCACAAAACAAATTTACGAAATGGTACAATAAATGGTAAAAGATACCGACGGGAAATAACCACAAAGCATTAGAGTGACGGGAGAAAAAGAATTTCTACTGCATTGACTAAGAGAATACATAAATACAACTTAATTATTCTAAGGCTCTTATCTTTAAATAAAGAACAGTGCAATTAATTTGCGATTTCCTAACCAACTTTAACTTTTGCTTCATTTTCTAAATTAGCTAAATGAGCCAAATATTCTAATTTAGTAGTTGAAGAAACTTGATGCAAGCAGAGAGTACTCTTTGATTAATGCAAACTCAAGGGATACCAACCACTCCACCGCCTCCTTATGGCGAAACTCAAACCAAGAAAGAGGTGAGTAAAAGAATAATTGTTGTAAGCAATAAGAAAAACAAAATGCAGCAAACTATGAGGGAGGCTAATAAGAAGTGTATCAATGTAATTGAGGATTGGGTGAAATTTATAAAAACAAAAAAGTCTATGAAAACTTATAGTTTTTTAAAATGTATCATATATATTAACTACATAATTATTACATATTTTATAGTATAAAAATATAGTATAATAAATATTCAGGTATATATGATTTTACACTACAGTATAAAACTTATTATATATAACTAAAAACCTATTATAAAGATTAATATAAATTTATAAGTCTAAGAAAAATCGGAACTTGATTTTTTTTTTCTCTCTACTTTTCCTGTCTTTCATTTTCAATTGTTTCTGTATTCTAGCTTGTTTCAAACCTTATGTAATTCCTCGAAATAATTCCAAAAGAGCCAGGTTTGGGTTCAAATATGAGCCCCTCACCCTTTGATCATTAGTCATGAAAGGTTTCCCATGATCAATTTACCAAAATATCTGTGGGTGATTAAATAAAAAAAAAACAAGTTTTTTTAACTGAAAGTAAGGAAGGACGTTAAAACTTAAAACGAACAGAAATTATTCCGTATATGAAAGAGGCTGTCCCCTCCTCAACGCCTCGCTCTTTTCGCGAAATTTTTTCATTGTTTAAAAAAAACAGAGTTGTGAGAAAGTCAAACTTTAGCGTAAAGAGCGATGCGTTGATGAGGGGACAACCCCTTTTATATACGCAATAATTTCTTTTCGTTTAAAGTTTTAACGTCGTTCCTTACTTTCAGTTAAAAAAAACTTGTTTTTTCTTTAATTTTCGAACGTTTATGAATTAATGCAGGTTTTGATTTTGGCTCACCGTACATGAATAATTAAAACAAAATTTGAATATTAATTTTACGCGTACTTTTATTTGGTTAAATGGCTTTCTCAAAACTTGTTTAATTCTATTTACGAACGTTTTTATTAGTAATAAATATACGTAACTTAAGAATTAACTTACATAACGAACTTCTATATTTATATATTTTTAATACATATATTAGAGGGTTCGCCCCCTAGTCAATACCTTGCTCTTTAAATTAAAGTTCGAACTTTGTTCCAATTCTTTGAAAATGACCCCTTAATCACAAATGCCGTTAATTAGAATAAATAGCTCTTATGAAAGTACTAAAAAATCTTTGGCTTAAAGAGCAAGGTATTGACTAGGGGGTGAACCCAATTATATACGTAATGTTTTCTGTCGTTTTAACTTTTGATGCTGCTCCTTACTTTCAGTTGAAAAACTTGTTTTTTACATATATAATTTCTGAACTTTTTTTTAAATAATGCTGGGAAATCCGGCACCCCCTTCATAGCAATGTCCCTTCCCCCATGAAAACTTCCCTTATTGAAACACCCTCCCACATAACCCCCAACCCCCCCCCCCCACCACTACCATACAAAATCCCCCCTGAAAACGTCTGTATACTTCCCAATAACCAACACTATATGTTAACATTGGGTAAAGTTAATAACTTACAGCCCTTCCCCTGGGGACTTAGGGGGATTAAGTCATCCTAAACGACATAGTTGTCATATTTTAGACCATGCTGAACAAAATGGCTATCTCAAAATTTGGATCGGGTGACTTTGGGAAAAAAATGAGCGTGGGAGGGGGCCTAGTTGCCCTCCACTTTTTGGTCAGTTAAAAAGGGCACTAGAACTTTTAATTTCCGGTCCATTGAGCCCTACCGCGATATTCTAGGACCACTGGGTCGATACAATCACCCCTGGAAAAAAAACAACAAAAAAACAAAAAACAAATAAACACGCATCCGTGATCTTTCTTCTGGCAAAAAATGCCAAATTCCACATTTTTGTAGATAGGAGCTTGAAACCTTTGCAGTTGGGCTCTCTGATACGCTAAATATGATGGTGTGATTTTCATTAAGGTTCTTTAACTTTTAGGGGGTCTTTCCCCCTTTTTTCGAAAATCAGCCAAATTTTCTCAGGCGCGTAACTTTTGATAGGTAGGAAATAAACTTGATTAAACTTACATATTTGAAGTCAACATTAAAATCTGATTCTTTTGATGTATCTATTGGTATCAAAATTCCGTTTTCTAGAGTTTTGGTTACCATTGAGCCGAGTCGCTCCTTACTTACAGTTCGTTACCATGAACTGTTTGATAAGAAAGCTTACCTGAGGTATGGTTTTTAAGTCTTTACTTGTAAGCTAGTCATCTTTTCCCCTTGTAACTGGGAGTTATTCCCAACATTGGCAATTGTGTTTTTATATAGTTTTTTTTCTCCATCTCACATTGAGTCCTATATTTTCCCTTTCCCTTTTGCATGTTTTTTCTTTCTGTTTTGTTAATTTGTTCTTCTGATCGTATCAATAACTATTGTTGTTTGTTTACCTAGTTTCTTGATCTCTGTCAATCGCCGGGGCCATTTTTGAAATTTTTGCACATATAATATACAAGAATACAATCTTACAAATATAGTAGTCTATCGAAACACAATGTCAAGGATTAGTTTGACTATGATAAAGCTTTTTAACTTCAATTTGCACCCCAACTTTTTGACTCTTTAAAATTCTTAAATGAAAGTTCCGGACATATGAACTCCTTAAAATGAACTGAATTAATTCAGTGTTTTACTGAGGCAGCTTAAATATCTATGAGGAGGATATATACTTTTTAGTATATAATTCCCATTTAATTTTTACTTAGTTCTTTATTTTGAGATAAGAATAAATTGATATTATTTAGCAAAGCTACCATTTTGAAGGTATAAATGAAAACCACTAATATCTCAATTAGGAGCGCATGACATTAGAGCATCAGAATTTCATTCTAGATAAAGTATTCTTCATGATCGATAGAACTAAAGTTAAATATGCACGTTTGATTTAGAGCTTGTGCTCCTTAGTTTTTCGGAGCACAATCTTTGGATTTGGGGAACGTCCATAAACTCAACAACTACATATTCTTATGTGGGTTCTAGTAAGAAAGCACTGTCTGAATATCCAAATCTGTCCTTACATAAAGAAAGAAAAAGGAGCAAAAATGGGACTTTTATAGGCCAAATGAAAATACTGAAAAAACAAATCGAATATTTCGAGAGGACAAATGCCTCTCTTCTTCAGCGTGAAACGAAATAATGTATCCAAGGAAAGTGCCGAAGAAAAAAACAACAAAAAACAAACGCTGAAAGTCAATGTTAAAAGAACCAAAAAACCAAAGAAAAAACAAAAACTTAAAAGATGAATAAAATTCAATTAAAGCCAAAAATTTAAAGAATTAAAACCGAATACCTAACAACCATAAAAGCGAGTTATTCGCCAATATCTGCGATTTGCACAAAATCCAAAAAATATGAACTGCCATCGACGGATACTAGCGACAGTGTTGCCACTACTAATTTTGAAAACCTGTGAAAAAAGTGCCAAAAAACCTGTGAAATTCGTCAAAAAACCGGTGACCACTTTTGGAGCGTGTTCAGGCATTCTTACTTTCTTACTAAAGTTTATATTTGTTACTCTGAAGCAGCAGCACTTGAATGCTACTGCAAAGATACTTAAACCTGGGAAAATCTGCCTCTGGCCCGAAAACACGTCATGGAAAATCGAGAGGAATGCTACCAAGCGGTCTGTTCCCTCCATGAGGTCTGCAGGTATTTCCAGCTTTGACATTAACGCTACATATAAATTACATGTAGTGCTTTTCAATTTCAATAGATGACAGAAAGATATCGTCATGAGAATGTCAACAGAGCGAAATTTTATATAAATACCGCTACCTATTTTAGTCGGAAAGTAAAGGACCAATCATCGAAACTCATTTTCACTTCAATAATTGCATTAGTTATGCGACAAAGATGCGAGTCGTTGATCTTCGGTAGCTATTAAGGATCTATGGGTTAAACTTGAGAATAAAATTGTTCAATCTGCATGAAAAAACGTATGATCACGTGTGCACGGTTTTCCGCATCATGTAATTGCATCTAAGTTTAGACACATAGGATTTTCCTTAAAGACCATGTGCAAACCTGACAGAAATCCCAATTCCCAGACTAGAAATCTATTCGCAATACCAGGCAGGAACTATCAGTCTTTTGGTTCGTACATTTTCTATCAAATTTTGTAAGTTTCACCCCATAGCGCAACTTATGATGTAAGGAGATAAAATGGCAAATTACGCTGCTTAGATAGAAGTTCGCAAGATAATGGAAGGTAAAATAAAAAGATGTAGTTTGTTGCAAAACAACTTTGTTGAGTTCAGTCTTCATTAACTGATTCCTCCACATGATTCCGGGATCTAGAACAAAAGACGTTGATCACGTTAACCACTCAGGCAACTGGTTGTTCAAGTGGTTAAAATTGTTTAACAACTCCTATATCGTGCTGTTTTCTGAATATTTGAAAGTAACCCTCAGATACTTAAGGCGACTGTAGGGCTGAATTATCTAGCTAATGAGTATTCACTGCATTTTTTTTAGATTTAAGTCAAAATCATGCAATGCTCCTAAATTTTGAGCATTTCCAAACTTGACGGACCAGAAATCTGCTTTAAAGAAACTGTATTTAACTAACACAAAGCAAAACTTCTTGCATAAGTAAAATAAGTTCGTAGATCATAAAAAAAGAAAAGGGGCATTCGCACGTTAATTTTGCCAAGGTCTAAAGCAATCACTAGACATCAAACTTGGTCACCCACATAACTCTCTATACAACTTCTTCTTCTTCTTAAAAAAAGCACCTGGAATCCTAAATTGACTCCTTTCGGCTTCTAACTGCACTTTTCTTCTTCTTCGTTAGAAATCACTTGGACTCCATCATTTGGTGTCTTTCTGGCTTCCAAGTTGGTAGATTCTCCTCCATGGCATTAAAGGGGGGGGGGAAACTATATTGGCTTTTTAATCAGGGCCAAACAAGGGAAGCGTAGGGTCCTGCTACCATTTACCCGCAATTTAAGAGTAACCTCGGCAGGTACCTCTACGGCTCTTGCGACAGGACCCTCCCCTTCTTCTGCTTGTTGACCCCTCTTCTTTAAAGTTACAATACTTCGGAAGATGTTACTCACTCAAAGAACATCTAAATTCATTAACACATCAATTGCCTCTCTGTAAAACTTCTTTTCAATAAAGGCTGGCAAGGGAGCATCCACAATCAGGTTAATATCTAGTGGAAGTTTAAAATTTTGGGATAGGGTATGTAGTTTATAAATTCCAGGAGTACTTGCAGTGCATTCAAAGAGAAGGTGTTGCAAAGTTTCTTTAGTCAGGTTGCAGAGTCTGCAATTTGTGTCACTATACTGCTTCTATCTATACTGCTTCCAACTTAGGTTATGATATTACAGTTTTCAAAAGGACACCAGGGAAATGAATTTCACGTTCTCACAAATCATATTTTCAAAACACTCCACCTGTTTTCTTAGAAACCACGCTAAATTTTGATGATCCGAGTACAATTTCTGGCAACTTCTAATCTAAAGCAATAGGTACTAAAAATTAGCCAGCCACGCTCGTCTTGCACACAAGGTTTAAACTAGACCGCTTGCATAGGATTCTCAAATAAATGCTGCGATGTTTTCGAAAGAAGAAAACAATTATCACTACTACGGTTCTTCAAGTCTTGGCAAACGAGATGGACATAAAAACCAAAAAATGTGACTGGTTGATGTAATGATATTGATTGACAAAACATAACTGATCCGAATCATAATTAGTTAATTTAAATTGTTGATACAATGATGTTGGTTGATAACTCACACCTGATATAAGTCATGGTGTAATAAATTCCACATGTAGCCTAAACCCTGAAAATGAGACAGATACTATCAAGATTTATCTATTGCTAGGTTCAGATGTATAAGATTTTTCTTGAAGGTTGAAAGGAAATCTTTAGAGGCTGAAGGGAAATCTGTTCGAATGTAAAGAGATATTTTTCTCTAATTCCTATTGCGAATCCTAAAGCAAGAATTTTGAAAAACTAAAACATGTCCTTAGGCAATGCTGACTCTAGACCAAAACAATTAAATCCACTTATGCTGCATTTTTTAAGTCTGTTCTAGTTGCCTGGCTTTTCTCAGTTATTTCCCTAATAATAATAATAATAATTTACTTATAACCCATGTCATACACAAAGTTGTGAGTAAGACAAGGAAAAAAAGAGAAAAAATAAAGTAAAATACACTACAATGAAATTAACCGAACAGACGGACGAAAGGATGATGAGGCGAAAAACAAAAAAAAGATGAATCAGAAAGCCTTCCTTGCAGCACAGCAAACTTTGCTGTTACATCGAGAACTTCAAACTTACTAATTATTTTACCACTACTATGCCAAGGGGGGGGAGAGATAAAGTAGAATTTACAATATCTGAAATAAAAAGACCGGATATGTTTAACGGCTTTCTTCTTTAAAAGGGGAAAGACCAGAAAGGTAAAGGACAAAATAATCACAAAAAGTAGAATATAGCCTACCCAGTTCTCGTCTGTTATACGTCCCTCGATTGCCTAGCAATCTTAGAAAAAACCAATTTAAATTTCCTTTCTAATATCACAAACAGTGTACTCGCAAAGGCTAGAAATCGATTTAGTAACATTGATACCCAACCGTCGAAAAACAGGAGCAGTGGGTATAGAAAAATCACGACGACCTAACGGAACATTAGAGGAAGTTGAACTATTAAAAACTAGAAACTCACAATTCTCAACATTATGAAAAAGACTAATTTTAGAAAATAAACAGGAAACTTTCTGAAATCTTAATAATCTAATAACTGTTTAATAATATCTTTACAATCTGATTCTTCTTTAATAAACATTAATTTTTTTCTTTCGTAATATTTAAAATTATATCACCTTATAAGATCGAGTTAAAAAAAAAACAACTCTAAATCCTCTCGCGCTTTAAAGAAAAGCTTATTGAAATCCTTTAACTCCTTAAAGTACATCTTCAAACCTCACTTCTGATCAAAATTATCTTTATTTAATCTGTTCTTGAAGCTCATTCCAAAGTTTTGGCCTAGTATCTACAGTAACATAAGTCATTGGTTTATTTTTATCAATCAGTAACAATTCCCTCTCATATCTTTACGATTTAATGAGAAAAGACAATTGTTCTCTTCGAAAGGAAAAAAAGGATGAATTATCGTTGGTACGAGGAAAAATTACGAGCTGAACCTTTGCATTGGAGCTGGAATGCATAGAAGCAACGAAATGCTCACCCCATCAAAGTCAGTACTCTATTCAGTGTCAGAGTGTGAGCTGTCAGGTTCAGCACAACGAGGATCTTCTTTATTACAAACTGCCTCTCTCCATTTGATAGCCTTATCCAGTAGATCACTTGGAATAGTCAGGAAGCGACTTTACCAACTGTTTGGTCTCATCAATGCACTAACTATCCCGATGTTCAGCTTGTTACGCAGCTCGCTTGCAGCAGTGCTTGTACGGGAGAGACAACAGAGGTGCAACATAAAGGTCGACAGATCAGAAAAATTTTTTTCGCCAATATCGTTCTTTAGACGCAAAAAACTCTTCGAGAAACAAGATAGGTGGTTAAACAGATCTTGTCCAAGATCAGCTTGGCTCAGCCTGAGATCTAGCAGCTGACGGCAAATGCTTTATCTCTCGTGTTCTACAATCGCTGCTTTACTTCCCAGAAGTGTAGAAAAGCGCACGAGAATGCAAATAATGAACACCTTCTCAGATCCGAGGGCAACACGGGGATCCAAAATCTTAAGATCAGACAAAATTGGATCTTCCCAGCTTATTCTTTGTCTCATCTGCTTGCAGAACCTCAGACAGTTGACCTTAAATGCTTTGAGTGAGTCCTCAGCCATCCTTGGTCCGCGTTCTTCCTGGTAACATTGGGTATTGGTGCCTAATTTCATGTCATCCAGTTCAAGATTGTTCGCGGGAACCAAATTTATGGAGAAAGGTGATTTCGCTACCAGTATCAGGTGTTTTCTAATGAACCTTTTTGAGTAATATTGCGTACGTCGTAATGAAACTGCTCACCAGCCTACGGATTCTTGTGCCACTGCTCTGAAAGTCAGTGTTTAGGGAGTTGGTAATCCTAAGAACATGGGCAAGAAAATAGAGAGAGGCCTTCGTGACAGGACTGTTTAAAGCGTTGCATATTTTGAGTGCCTTCTCCTTGCTCGCCTAGTCTGCAGTACCCTCGGCTAACGCGTGACCACCGTAAAACAATAACAAGGCATTCCAGGTTTCTAATAGCCGCCTGATGGATGCTTCAAAGCTGAGCCATCTCGTAAAAACCACCTATATCAACTGTTTCACTTCAATTTTAGCGAATTTCTGGTGGTCATGAAATTCTCCAATGCTCTTTGGACTGTGGGTAATGTAGTGTATTGTATCATGCACAAAAGACTATAACCAGTCTCGCAAGGTTTTAGATGCTGCTAAAGCAGCAGCTTAAAATACTTATAAAAGAAGCTTAAAAGACACTTTTTACAATCTAATAACAGACAGATAATTTCTGGAAATTGGTTTTACAGAGAAAAAATTCAATAATATAAAAGCCTTTTCACTCCGACCTATCGTCTTTTTAAATTCAATTCAAAATAGCCATGGTTGCTATTTGTGATTAATGGTATAAAGCTTTAGATTTATGATGCATAGATGTTGTTTCAAAATCACTAAAAATAATTTAAAAATGTGAGATCTACAAAATTCAACTTTTAGCTGAATATTAGGTCATATTAGGAGCCTTTAGCACAAAAACCTGTGACTTTCTACCATTCAGTGGTAAAAACCCACCAGCGGATCTAGAGGAAAATCTTGGGGGGGGGGGGGGCCGCGCCGGACCCAGGGCGCCAAAAAATGATTATACAGGACTAATTTGATAGCTCTTTATTTATATGAAAACACTGCCAAATATGCTCATAAAGGTAAAACGTAGCAAAAGAAAATAAAAACAGTACCACACTACACAACTAAACTCAATCGGCGAGCTTTTCTGAGAGCGAACATATCGATAGCATCGTCTGTTTTCGGCAGTTCGTCTCTGTAAGTCTGCATGAGTAGTAGAGCCTCCAACCTCTCTTCAGTCATCGTGCTTCGTATTGATGAACATGTCCTGTCAACCTTTGAAAACATTCGTTCTGCTTCACAGGTTGACACAGGAAGCGTCGCGAGAATTGTCAACAATGCGAAGATGTTGGGAAATACATTTTCCTGACAACTGTTCAGCGCTGAAATAGCTGTTTTCGGTTTTTGCACGGTTTCCTTAGACCAATACTTGTTCCAAATCTCGAACTCGGTTTTAACGTCTATCTCCGTACCCACGAGCAGCTCCTTGTACTTTTCGTACCCTGGCTGAACGTCCTCCCAGCGTTTGCCATTAACCACAGCCGGGATCAAAGCTGAAAGTTTTGCAGCATTCGTAAAATGGCAGCTGAACCGCTCCGTAAAATCAAGCAGCATGGCGTCCAGGGCTGGAATAAATGCCGCCATCCTATAATGACTTTCTGGATCCATCTTGGGTACCCCTGCCCGGTATGTAGAACGTGAAGCTATGCGTGGCTGCGTTACCTTGATGGTAGCATCAATCTTTTCGGCCATTTTCAGAAGATCTTCGTAAAGCAGTCTGAATTTGGTTTCGGCATGTGATCGCACATCTTCCAGCATTGCCTTCACGCTGCTAATGAGGGACAAGGCTCTCACGAGGTCACCATCCTTCTGTTGTAGTGACTCGGCCAAAGGTTTCATGATCGACGAAAACAAATTCAGGCAAACCAGTCCTATTTTTCAATGCAGGATCGTAATGCATAAGCTCTGCTACTTGCCTCTCGATCGTGCCATCCTTCCATCTCCTGCAGAGCAGAAACGATCGACGGAAGAGAGTCCCAAAACCTGCTGATTGCTTCGTGTCTCTCTACAAATCTCGTGGTACAAAGACTGACGAGTGTCTCTGTTTTAGCTTTGTCCGCGATAAGATGCTTTTTAGAAGTCTTGTTCTCTTGGCACTTGAGCTGAAGTGAGAAATTGTGTCTCGAACAACGTCTTGGGCATTGCGCAGAATGGGAACTGAAACTATCTTTGAACATGAGAGATTTGTGGCATGGCTCACACAGTGGAAGTAATCTGCCAGTTCACACTGGCGTTTAACTTCAGCAGCAGCACCATTTGTCAAGCTTGCCATGCTAGCAGCTTTGTCGTATCCTTGACCAACGCACTTTGACAAATCCAGATATGACTTCCTGACCTCACTCAACAGCAGCTTCCCGAGGCTCTTGCCGTCTAGCTTCTCTTCGATGCTTCTACCGTCGTCACTTTCCTCATCTCCAGCGAGTCTTGACAGGGTTTGAAAGGCATCGACAACTGCAAAAGGATCTTCTCGAATCACGTATCCCTGCTCGGTTTTACACACATAACGACAAACAATGACCATCAGCTCCCTGGACTGCCTGTCTGTTGACTCGTCCGCAAGAAGACACCAAACCGTTGCTTTGTTTGCTTTTCTCACTACTTCGGTTTTTATCATTTCCCCAATTGTTCCAATCAGTTCATTCTGGATCTGTTTACTCGTATATTTGGCGTTGCTCGGTGCATTTTCAAGTAAATTTTTAAGTTGTGAGTCTCCACTCTGAATCCGATACCGAAGTAGGTGGCGGAAATTCCCGGAAATTCCGTCGTTTACTGCTGTAATGACATCAGAGTTTTGGATATCAAGTTTGCCATCATCACGGTGGCCACGAAGGGGGATATTCTGTGCCCCGCAAAGCTTGACAGTTTCAACAACGCTTCTCAAGAGTGCACGGTTCTGCTGTATTTGCTTGACCCTTTCACAGTCCAGAGCATTCCTGATATCTTGATCTTGACTACCGCGCTGAAACGTTGTTAGCAGCGTGGCAGCTTTTTCCTGGCAGTGTTTGTGAAACTGTGCTTCAGCATGGTTTGTCAGCGCACCATCTTTCCCGGTAAGTTTTGAATAGTCTTTTAGCGGTTTCAAGACCAACTTTCCCATTTTTTGCCCTCCGCCGCCTCCAGATAAAGCCATCCTCCTCCGCTTTCGTTGGTCCTCATCAAAACACAAACACTGCACCAAAGGCCTTCGTGGTCTGGATGACGACTCACTGCGAGCCAAGGATACCGGGCAAGATGTTCGGTATTCAAGCGACGCTTGACTTCGCCACCTTTTCTCTTTTGTGTCGAGACTGGAAGATCAGATTGGTTCTTCGGCTTCCACCTTTCGTTCATAAGAAACATAATTTCGCCAGAAGACAACTGATTTCGCTCTTTCAGCGCTACTGCAATACCAAGGTCATTCGACGGCGTGAAGTCAGTTTCAGGCGAAAAAATAGCGCTTTGATTCTGCTGCGGGTGCGGGGACTGTGAAATCAGTGTTTGGCTATGTACCACCATGGTTTGAGTACTGCTTCTTGATCCTTCAGTCAGCTGATCAGTGTGTGTCGTTTCGCCGAAGTTTGTTATGAAGGCCGTCTGTGAAGTGGACGGAGTTGTTGGTGACAGTTCGTTCTCCTGGCTGAATGCGTTTTTGTGCATTCCGACCGTCGACTCAGAGTGGGCATCAGAAGTTGCCGTCGTCTCAACATCTAACAAAAAAAGTTTCTCTTTTAAATTTTGCACAAGACATTTATTGTAAACGTATATACACTTTGTATAATGGCTTGCTTTAGTAGATTTAACTCTCATCATGGTGAAGGCAGAATTGGAACTAAATTTGAAAATAAACTGAATCAGCAACATTAACTTTAAACTCCCCCAACAATCTTGAACTTTCATACCCCAAAACTATTTCTAGGAAACCCGGACTTTAAAATAAAATACCACCCTAAACATCACTAATTTAATTTGCAACCCCAAGAACCGATCCCCGACATATGCTAACAAATATTTTTCAAGAGCTGAAACCCGAAACAATTATCACCGAAGTTTACAAGGCTAAAGAGAGAGCTTTAACTGCAAGAATTTGAAAGATAATTTCAGAGCTGACACAGTGTGTCGGTAAAAATACTGCTTTAAGCCAATATCATAACCGTCAGGCGAGACGAGTGGGCTGGTAAAAATCAGGTCAAACGCTTCGGACAAATTGCATACGAAGAACACTGTACAAGAGGGACCGTATGCAATATATAACAACAAAAGTAGCTGGTACGCGATGAAGCTTGACGAATGAGCCTTATCAGGAAAGCTATCCGACAATGGGCTAAAGCTAGAAATTAGAAGTGTTGATACCCACTTTAAACGACACTCCTTCCTTATTGTTCTATCTTTAAAAGCTTACCTTTAATCTGATCTTTCTTGGCAAAATAATCAGAGATGTCCCTCGATCCTTTATGGCTTTCCGCCATCATTCTTTGTTTCTTCTCTGTTCTATATTCAAGCCCTGATTTTTTTTTCCGATCCATTTTAAATGCGTTTCCGTCTAACTGGTCTAACACACGGAGCAAAAATACTCCGAAGGCAGTGGCAGGGTCGCTCGCGCCTAGCCTCCCGCCGGTTGGATCTAACCACCCACGCAACTCCCCAAAGACATGCGTTTCTCGTAAGCATTCACAAAATGTTTTGCTCGTTTAGCACGTCCCAAAAATAAACCCAATAATCATGATTCGTGCAGTGTCGGATTTGAACTTTAGATAATGTGATAAAAAGAAAGTAAAAAATGACGGCGTATCCGATTTTTTTTTTAGCGTCGGCCTTAGTTGAATCATTCACAAAAAAGGGTCGTTTGCACGATGGATGAGAGGGCGCCAGAAAATCTTGGGGGGGGGCCAGGGCCCCCCCCCTGGATCCGCCGCTGTAAAAACCTGTGAACCTGTGACCATCAAAAAAACCTGTGAAGTTTCACAGGAAACCTGTGACTAGCGAACAACACAGACTAGCGAACAACTGACAAAGAAAAGGAAGCAATTCATTCACTCAAAAACAAAACGAACCGGCAATTAAATAAGTTGGAGAACTATGTCATCTGATTTTGGATTTTAATTAATATATTTCTTGCAGACACCCTTTGAAACCTAAGGGGTTGTTCACGTGTTTGATTAGATGACTGGGAAAGTGGTTCAAGATTTATTTCAGGGATTACTAAAGTATCGGCTTCTCTTTTGAGAAAACCGAAATATGACTCGTTTATTCTTAAATCACTGGAATCTCTGTTTAACGCTAGACCTAAATATTGGTATTTATAAATTTCAACAGCTTTTCTGTAGTGCTGGACAATACCTTTGTCATGCGAAATAAGGCCAGCTTGATTAAACAAAATAGTATGGTCTGGTTTTTCAAAAATGTGCTCTGCATGGACAGAGTCAAAATTTTCTGGTTTTTTCCGCTTTTTTAGTGTATTATTAATTGAACTAGGGTGCTGAGTTAATCTATCCGTTAGTCGCTGATCAGTTGTTCCGATATACCAAAGACCACACGAACAAGGTATTCTGTAGACACCGGAGTTTTCTCCTATCGGGATAGGGTCTTTACCTTGATAAATTTATCCGTCGATGGCAGTTCATACTTTTTTGGATTTTGTGAAAATCACGGATATTGGCGAATAACTCGCTTTTATGGTTGTTAGGTGTTTGGTTTTAATTCTTTTAATTTTTGGCTTTTATTGAATTTTATTCATCTTTTAAGTTTCTGGTTTTTTCTTTGTTTTTTTTTTGTTCTTTTAACATTGAATTTCTGCGTTTGTTTTTTTCTTTGGCACTTTCCTTGGATACATTATTTTGTTTTGCGCTGAAGAAGAGAGGCGTTTGTCCTCTCGAAATATTCGCTTTGTTTTTTCAGTATTTTCATTTGGCCTATAAAAACCCCATTTTTGCTCGCTTTTCTTTCTGTCCGTGATATCAGGCCAATGTGGTTTAAGAAATTATCTAAATCTGTCCTTAAGAAAAAAAAATTTTCCCCTCCCCCCCCTCTCCAAAAAAATGTCAAGTTTGCATGTTCCTTTCAATGTTACACTAAATTTGTCATGCAATTTACCTGATTTTATGCGGTTTTGTGACTTTAGGTCCCCTTCTGAATGCATCTCTGCATTAAATGCATGCGTACGTGCCTGCAAACAGATGCAATATCTGCAATATCTGCAATATATCAAAATTATACCAATAATCTTTTAAAGCCGAAATTTGACAACTTCCCAAGAGAAGAAACTGTAGAAGACGACGAAGGAGGCAACTGTGGGTGGTTCAGTTTCAATCCCCAATTTTTAAAGCCTTTAAGGAGTGTCAAGATTTACCTACTTCTATTCTGTGCACTTGGATTCATACAAGGTACTGTTTACTGGATCTTCTTCTTCTTTTGTAATGAGGTATTATGTTAAATGTTGGTTATCTAAAAGTTAACCTATAAACCATAGGAGTGGAAAATAGTTTAAAAGGTAATAGCATGATTGGCTGTCCTCGGCTTAAAAGATGTATTTACACACCTTTTCTTTGAATTTGGTCTCAAAACCAGTTTCAGGGGAGGGTTCTAGAAATGTGTATTATTTTCCTATAATTTCTTCTACTTACAAGTAATTCCCCTACTTTTAGTACTTTTCAAAGGGTTGAAATTAATTTTTGATTTCCATGTGTTTTGGAGTAATTTGTAATTTACTTCCCACACATCTTAATTTTCTAATTTTTTCCGCTATGGTAATTAACAGGAATGAATAAATCTCATTCTTAAATAGAAAATGGTGTAAAAAAAAATTTTCCGAAAAAAAAGTTTCAAACAAAAGTAAAAGGCATTAAAACCCAAAAAGTACAGAAATGAACTCTAATAATAATTTTCAGTTCGACATCATAAAACCAAATTTACTGTGGCCCGTAAAAAAGCAAAAATCGGAAATTGGTTAGAACTAACATAAAGAGAGAAAAAACCATAGAAAACGCAAGAATACTACAGCAGCTTCATCGATTTTTTCATTTTCTTAATTGTAACAGTAAATCTAATTTCTACCTTTTCGACAGTTTATTTTATAAGTTTTTTTGTGATTTCAAATATGACTTTTGATTAGATAATAAAAAAAGAATGGCATTTTGAGTACTGTATGCATGTTTATGCGTTTCCACTTGTAATAATTGAAGTGACATTTTAATGGGTATTATGTCTGTTAAATAGCACTATACAGTTTCTCTTCCTTTACCTTTGTTTCGCTGTCCACTATATACTAGAATTTCCAGTTGTTGTTTTTTAGCTGTAAATGCTAGCAATAGATTAAGGACTAACTGCTTCTTATACATTTTAGTTTTTTAATTTTTTTCTTTATTAATTGAATTGAAATAATATTGGGGCTAAAACACACATGTCAAATGTTAATATTTAAGATGCAAAGTTACAAGATACGAGGTTAATACAGAAATATATTGATGATTTTACGAAACATGCGTACAACATAAAAGATAATTGCTGTCCATGAGTGGTACTACGCCATCGAATTTTTCATTGCCATATAAATTTGTGGAAGAAATCCTAATCAACTTCACTAAATACAAATGTCATACCCACAGAAATATTATCACCTACTTTGAATTCAAATGCATAATTTTGTTAATACCATTAGCAATGCAAAGAGCCAGTGTTCAACTTCTAAACTCAGTCAAAGAGAGAGTGGTGCTATTTACCATTATATAACAAATTTTGACAAATTTAGAGAAATTAAAAAACGATCTGCAATGGGTACTGATTTAAGAACAACTTACTCCTGCGTCGGGGTATTCAAACATAGACAAGTTGAAATCATTACTAATGACCAAGGCAACCGAATCTCCTATTTTGCTTCTCCTATGTTGTGGGGCATTTACGGATCCAAAAACTAAAAATTGAAGATTGAGCCAAAAATCAAGGAGCCATAAACCCTCTAAACTCACTATTTGATGCTAAAAGACTAGTCGGCCAAAAATTTGAAGATTTTCCAGTTTAGTCAGATATGTAACACCATTCAAGGTCATCATTGATAATGGCAAGCCGAACATTCACGTCAAATTCCAACACGAAACGAGAGCTTTTTTCCCAGAGGAGATATTTTCAATTGTTGTCACTAAGATGAAGGAAACCAGCAAGGCTTCTCCTTGAAAAAATGTTACTAACGCTGTTGTTACTCTGCTTGCTTATTTCAAAGATTCTCAGAGGTACACTAAAAAGGATGCCGGTACCATTGCAGGACTGAATCTTCTGCGAACTATTAATGAATCAACGGCTGCTGCAATTGCCTATGCCTCAATCAAAACGATTGCAAAGAGAAGAATGTACCAATTTTAAGGCTTGGTGACGGTATTTTTGACGTGAGTATTCTTACAATCAAAGACATCATATTTCAAGTGACATATTTCATATGACATATCAAGTCGCACGGGATTCTGATCGATGGATAATTCTTCTGGGCTTGGTATGTTTTGAAGGGCGTCTTCGGACTAAAAAACCTCTTCCCAGCTAATTTACTTATATTCCTAGCTACTCCCCGTAGTTGCATAATATTTGTAGGTAGGAATATAGAATGAGTCGGAGGTAGTAGGCTTGAAATTGTCTGTGCAGGATTTCGACTCTTGTTGATAGAAGAGCATCGCCAAGTGCAGAAAACCATGTTTTGAACCAGATGGACCCAGGATTGTACAAAGCCTCCATTCATTGAGTTCCCAGGGACTTCTTGCTGTCCGGTTCTAAGCCGGCCTAAGCACTGCGGTGTAGACATGAGATGATATATGATCCCCGTCCTGCACTGGTATCCCAGATCATTGCTTTTCCTGAGGGCAAAATAATTTCAATGATTTAAAGAATATGAAAATTGGAACTTGGAATGTTACGACGTTAAAAAATGACCATCGTATCAACATTTTGACTGGCGAATTCCGACGATTCGAACAGGACTTGAGTTTCAGAAACACATATCCCAGGGGTAGGAAGCCTGAAATTAGGTGATATAGAATTTGTTTACTCAGGCAGGAAGGATGGGGTACATAGACAGGGAGTAGGGCTCATGATGAATAAGAAAGCTGCTAAGTCTTGCTTAGGCTGGAAAGGTATTCATGATAGAATACACATTGCTCATTTTATGACTAAAATGTTCAGGGTATCAGTTTATAGTAGTATATGCTCCTGTAGAACCGACTGACGGAGATGCTAGTGACTCAGAAGAAGTTTACTTACAGCTACAGGAGCACATAGACAGGGTCCCAAGCAGAAATATGATGCTTTTAGTAGGAGATTTGAACGCCCAGGTTGGTAGAAATAGGGATAGATGGTATCCTAGCCTTGGTAAATTTGGTGTAGGAGAATAAAACAGTAATGGATACAGACTTTTGAGATTTTGTAGGTATAACAATCTAGTTATAACCAACACGGTATTTGGCAATGGCTCATAAATTAACATGTTATTCACGTGATGGTAAGACAGCAAACCTTATTGATTATGTTATAGTAAACCGAAGACTGGCAGGATCAATATAGGATACTAGGGTATATAGGAGGGCTGTTATTGATGTTAAAAGTAAAGATCACAATCTGGTAGTGCCAAGGGTTAATTTAAAGCTCAAATTTCGGAAGGGTAACTACCTCCCGGGAGGCTATGATGTTGGTAGACTCCAGAATGAGAATTTGAGAAAAACTTTCCAGGAACAGATGAATACTAATCTTAAGGGCTTAAAATTTGATAATGTGGAAGATGGTTGGAATAATTTTAGAAAAAATATTTTGTGTTGTTGCTGAAGGTATCGTAGGGAAGAAAGCTATGACTGCAGATAAGAATATTAGTGAAAAAGATATTGTTTAATAAAAAATAGAAACGACTTGTACAAGAATTATCTGATTGATAGATCATATGAAAACAAAAGGAATGTAAAGAAAGTGGAAAAAGCATTTAAATATGAACTCAGGAGGTGTGAAGTGGAGGCCATGGATAAAATTGCCGAGGATCTGGAAGATGTAGCTAGACGGCATAATAGTAAAATATTGTACTGGCACGTTAACAAATTGAGAGGGAGTAGTCAATCCGGACTTGGCCCAGTTAAATATAGGAATGGGGCCACAACTAGCGATAAGGAAAGAATTAAAGAGAGATGGGCAGAACATTTTGAGAATTTGCTAAACCGAGATAGAGTTACAGAAAATATACAGAGGAAAATGAAAAAGTTTGTGATACTTCGGTTGTGAAGGAAGATTTGTTCTATGAGAAAGAATTAACGACAGTACTAAAAGGATTAAAAAATAATAAGGTTCCAGGTACTGATAGGGTAGTAATTGAGTTTCTTAAATATGGGGGCTCTGAGGTTAGAAATAAGTTACTGAAGATTATGAATATGATTTTTGAAAAAGGGGAAGTAGCAAATGATTTTAGGAAAACCTTAATTAAGCCACTTTATAAGAGAGGTGATAAAAGCGAGTGTGGTAATTATCGAGACATTAGTCTGGTCTCTGTAGGTAGCAAATTACTTAGTAATATGATACTTTTTAGACTGAGAGATGCCGTAGACAAAGTTCTAGAGAGAAGAACAGTGCGGTTTTAGAAAAGGTAGAAGATGCGTAGACAAAATTGTCACTCTTAGGTTAATAACTGAGAAGTGCATGAGTCGTCAAACACCTTTGTTCCTTAGTTTTATAGAGTATGAGCAAGCGTTCGATTCTGTTGATAGAAGACCTTTAGCAAAGGTTTCATCCTTGTATGGTATACAAGACAATACAGTAAAGTGATTAGTGCTATGTATGAGAATAACACTGCTGTGGTTAAGGTAGAAAATGAGTTTAGCAGCTGGTTTTGTATTAAATCAGGAGTTAAGCAGGGTTGTGTTTTATCTCCCTTTACATGGATTAATTAAAAAAAACTTTTTCCACAAAATAAGTTGTTCAAAGAAAAGTAAAGAACTCCATTAAACAAAAACTGAGCAAAAATAAAATAAAATAATCTACCAAGCGTGAAACCACCACAAATCAGCATTGACAAATAAATGAAACCCAAAACGAACAGAAATTACAATAATTAACCGAGTCAACCTCAAAACGAGCAGAAATTCACATAAGTTGGGCCCAAAACCCTTATGCCTTCCCAAGGCCAGAAAAAATTGCACTTTACTGAAAAAATATAAATGTTTTTAATCTTATAACTTTAATAAATCAAATAATATTAACATTTTGATTATTTAATGTTAATATCAATATTTTAAATGTCAGTTTAATATAGTATATGTATATTAAACTGACAATGCACATTCATTTGTATTTCTTTTTCAGTAAATTGATTTCATTTTTGCTCATTTTTGTTTAATGGAGTTCTTTACTTTTCCTTGAAAAACTTATTTTGTGGAAAAAGTTGATTTAATTAATTTCTGTTCGTCTTATATTGACATAGTCTTTTCAGGGAAAAAGAAAATAATGCTTCAAATCTTTTCTTTTTTAAGAATTTACGGTTTGCCCTGCTATTTGTATGCTGGAGAAAAATTTTCAGCAATTTTTAACAACATACACCCTTTTAAAAATCTGGACACAAATAGTAGTGTTTAATTTAGTTTCATACCTCCTCTAGTTGACCTGAAATAGAAAACTTGATACCATTGGCAAAAAATCTGTTTACTTTCTTTGATAGCTTGGATACACATAAGCAATTTTGATTTGGTTAAATTTTAAGAGCAGAAGTAGCCCCGAAAGTCTGAACATAATACCCTCAGTCGTTCTTGGGATACTGCTGAGATGCCTTATTGGGAATTAGCATTAACACAGTGCATTTTCATGTAAATCTTAAGGCAACATTTAGTCTTTAAACATAATAGGAAAATGGGAGGGGTGACGTGGGAGGGGGATTAGTTTCCCTCCAATCAATTTCGAGTATTAAAAAGGGCATCAGCCCTTTATATTTTCATTCGAATGAGCCCTTTTCGAAGTTCCCACGACAACTTCCTCGATACGAAGTGCCCTGGTCTAAACAATAACAAAAAAAAATAATACAGTATACCCACATCGATCTTTACTATAAAAATGTCAAGCCTTCCAATCGTTTTCGACAATTAAAAAGGGCACTAGGCCTTTCAATTTCCAATTGAATGAGCCATTTTTGAAACGAAAACGCTTTCTATAAACACCTTATATGCCCCCAGGGCATAAATTACAACCCTTACCCTAAGGGTTGTTAGGGTGGTTGTCATCATCTAAGACCTAATTTCTAGAACTTTCAACTACGTTAAACAAAATGGCTATTTCAAAATTTTGATTGGATGTGTTTGGGGAAATAGTGGGTGTGAGAGGGGTGTTAGTCGCTCTCCATTCACTTTCAACAATTAAAAATGGCACTAGCCCTTTCAATTTCTAATCAAATGAACACTTTTGAAGTTTCTACGACACCACTTTCAATAAAAATCTTATATGCCCCCAGGGCATAACTTGCAACCCTTGCCCTGAGGGCTGCGGGGGATGTCATTCTCAAAGACCGAATTTCAGAACTTTCTTCTACGTTGAACAAAATGGATATCTGAAAATTTTGATTGGATGTGTTTGGAGGAATAGTGGGCGTGAGAGGGGGGGTTAGTTACCCTCCAATCACTTTCTATAATTAAAAAGGGCACTAGCCCTCTCAATTTCCAATCGAATTAGCTCCTTTTGAAGTTTTACGACATCTCTATCTATAAAAACGTTATATGTCCTCAGGGCATAACTTACAACCTTTGCCCTTGGGGCTCTGGGGAGTTTGTCATCGTTAAATACATAATTTCCACAACTTTCAACTACGTTGAACAAAATGGCTATCTCTACACTTTGATTGAATGTTTTCGGGGAAATGGTGGGCGTGAGAGGGGGTTTAATTACTCTCCCCTCACTTTCGTCTATTAAAAAGGGCAATTTCAATTTCCAACCAAATGAGTCCTTTTTGAAATTTCTACAACAACTTTCTATATAAACTTTATATGCCACCAGGGCTTAACTTACAACCCTTGCAATAAGGGCTCTGAGGGGGTTATCACCCTAAAAGACATAATTTCAAGAACTTTCAACTACGTTGAACAAAATGGATATCTCAAAATTTTGATTGGATGTGTTTGGGAAAATGGTGGGTGTGAGAGGGGTGTTAGTCGCTCTCCAAACCCTTTAAGTTTTTACGACAATGCTTTCAATAAAAATCTTATATGCCCTAGGGCATAACTTACAACCCTTGTCCTGAGGGCTGTGGGGGGGGAGGGGTTGTCATCCTTAAAGACCTAATTTCCAAAACTTTCAACTACGTTGAACAAAATGGCTATCTAAAAAAATTTGATTGGATGTGTTTGGGGAAAAGGTGGGTGTGAGAGGGGGGTCAATTAGTCTCCACTCACTTCTGACTATTAAAAAGGGCAGTTTCAATTTCCAAACAAATGAGCCCTTTTTGAAATTTTTACAACAACTTCCTATATAAACCTTACATGCCCCCTGGGCATAACTTTAAACCCTTGGACTGAGGGTTCTGAGGGGGTTATCATCCTAAGAGACCTAATTTCCAGAACTTTCGGCTACGTTGAACAAAATGGATATCTCAAAATTTTGATTGGATGTGTTTGGGGAAATGGTGGGCGTGTAAGGGGTGTTAAGTTGCCTTCCAATTACTTTCGACTATTAAAAAGGGCACTAGCCATTTCAATTTGTAATCAAATGAGCCCTTGAGGGGGGTTAACCGTAAGAGGGGGGTTAGTTGCCATTCAATCACTTTCGACTATTAAAAGAGCACTAGATCTTTCAATTTTCAGTTGAATGAGCCCTTTTTGATGTTTTTACAACATCGCTTTCTATAAAAACCTTACATGCTTTCCAGGGCATAACTTACAACCCTGGCCCTGAGGGTTGTGAGCGGGGATGGGTTGTCATCCTTAAAGGCCTAATTTCCAAAACTTTCAACTACGTTTAATAAAATGGCTATTTAAAAAATTTAATTGGATGTGTTTGGGGAAAAGATGTGCGTGAGAGGGGGTTAGTTGACCTGAAATCACTTTTGACTATTAAAAGGGGTACTAGCCCATTGAATTTCCAATAGAATGAGTCGTTTTTCAAGTTTTTACGACAAAGATTTCAATAAAAACCTTATATGTTTCCAGGCCAAAACTTATAACCCAACTGAAGACTATGGGGGGAGTGTTCTGCTCAAAGATATAATTTCCTGAACTTTAAACTGCGTAGAACAAAATAGTTATCTTAAAATTTTGATTGGATATGTTGGGGGAAATGGTGGGCGTGGAAGGGGTGTTAGTTGCCTTCCAATCACTTTTGACTATTAAAAAGGGCACTATTTATTTCAATTTCTAATCGAATGATCCCTTTATAAGTTTCTACGACAATGAGTTCTATAAAAACCTTAAATACCCCCCAGGGCATAACTTACAACCCTTGCCCTGACGGCTGTGGGGGAGTGTCCTCCTCAAAACTTAATTTCTATCTGGAAATCAACAACGCTGAACAAAATGGCTATCTAAAAATTTTGATTGGATGTCTTTGGGGAAAAGGTGGGCGAGAGAGGGGGGCTAGTTGCCCTCAAATCAATTTCGATTATTAAAAAGGGCACTAGACCTATGAATTTCCAATCGAATGAACCCTTTTTCAAGTTTCGACGACAAAGATTTCAATGAAAACTTATATGCCCCCAGGGTATAACTTATAACCCTTGCCCTGAAAACTGTGGGGTGATTATCCTGCACAAAGCTATAATTTCCTGAACTTTAAACTGCATGTAACAAAATGGCTATCTTAAAATTTTTATTGGATATGTTTTGGAAGATGGTAGGCGCGAAAAGAGTGTTTGTTGCCTTCTAATCACTGTCGACTATTAAAAAAGGCACGAGCAATTTCAGTTTCCAATCAAATGAGCCCTTTTTTAAGTTTCTACGACAAAGCGTTCTATAAAAAACCTTATATGCCCTCAGGGCAAAACTTACAACCCTTGCCCTATGGGCTCTGAGGGGGTTGTCATCCTCAAAGACCTAATTTACAGAACTTAAAAAGCCGTTGAATCAAATGGCTATCTTAAAATTTTAATTGGATGTGTTTGGGGAAAAGATGGGCTTGAGAGGGGGGTTATTTGCCCTCCAATCACTTTTGACTATTAAAAAGGGCACTAGCCCCTTAAATTTCCAATCGAATGAGCCTTTTTGAAGTTTCTACGAAGACGCCTTCTATAAAAAACCTTATATGCCCCCAGGGCGTAACTTACAGCCCTTGTCCTGAAGGCTGTGGGGGAGTGTCCTCCTCAAAAAACATAAGTTCTATTTGGAAATTAACTACGCTGAACAATATGGCTATCTTAAAATTTTGATTGGATGTGTTTCGGGAAATGGTGTGTGTAAAAGGGGTGCTAGTTGCATTCCAATCACTTTCGACTATTAAAAAGGGCACAAGCCACTCCAATTTCCAATTGATTGAGCCCTTTTTGAAGTTTGTACGACAACTTCTTCGATACGAGGTGCCCTGCTCTAAAGGAAAAAAAAAAAAATAATACATTTTGCCAACATCGTTCTTATATGCCCCCAGGGCATAACTTAAAACCCTTGCCCTGAGGGTTGTGAGGGGGGTTTCCTCCTCAAAGAAATATTTCTATTTAGAAGTCAACTACGCTGAACAAAATGGTTATCTCAAAATTTTGATTGGATGTGAGTGGGGGAATGATGGGCGTGGGGGGGCTAGTTGCCCTTCAATCACTTTAGACTATTAAAAAGGGCACTAGCCACTCCAATTTCCAATCGAATGAGCCCCTTTTGAAGTTTCTACTACAACTCCTTCGATACAAAGTGCCCGGGTATGGAAAAAAAAATAATACATTGTGCCAGCGTCGTTCTTTACTTAGGCAGCGCTATTGCGCTGCGTATGATTATTTTGATGGATTTTGTATTAAGGAGCACAGGAAAGGCAATAGGACACCACGGAATAAAATGGGGAGGAAAAAGTCTCCTGGACTAAGATTATGCTGATGATTTAAGCATCCTAGAAGAAAGTTTGAGCAAAATGAATGAAATTTTAGAGGTTTTGTGATTTCAGGGTGCTAGAACAGGCTTAAATGCTAAAATTAATGTTAAGAAGACTAAGTCACTATGGTTAGGAATAAGTGAAGATGAATAAATGACGTTAGGTAATGAAAAGATTGATCAAGTGGGCAGTTTCACTTACCTTGGTAGCATTATTAGTAAGGATGGTGGGAGCAACGAAGATGTTAAAAGTAGAATTGCCAAGGCTCAGGATGTTTTTTCACAATTAAAAAAGTTTGGAAGAATAGGAAGATAAGTCTGCAAACCAGGATTAGAATATTGGAAGCTACAGTGATGACAGTAGTCAAATATGGCTCTGAAGCATGGACACTTCGAAAAGCGGATAAAGATTTGCTAGATGTTTTCCAGAGAAATTGTTTAAGGATTCTTCTGGGTACCCGGCTTCAGCCCTTATTTCAAACAACAGGCTGTACGAAAAATGGGGTTCAATACCGCTCTCTAGGGCTATAATAAAAGAAAGGTTGAGATGGCTAGGGCACATTTTGCGGATGAAGGATGACAGATTCCCGAAGATTGTTCTTTTTAGCCAACCGTTTAGGGCTAAACGGAAAGCAGGTCGTCCCCGTCTGGGGTGGGAGGACGCCAGAAAGAAAGATCAATATATGATGTCATAAAGATAAAACCTCATAAAGAAGGACGTCATGAAAAATAAAAGTCGTCCTCGTCTGTGTTAGGAGGGCACGACAAAAAAGATTTAAAGGAAATGGGAACTTCATGGGAGGGTGTAAAAAGGGAGGCTTTGAATAGATTGGGATGGAGGAGGAACGTGCGTAGCTGTGTTGCCTCAGGCGGCTCGCAAGACCGTTCTTGTGGGAGGTTTGGCGCGTATCACGCGAGTTCGAAAACTCATGCAAGATTTCTTTAACAGAAAAGAGCTCGATAGGTTGATTGACACAGATGAAACAGTAGCTTATGGGGCCACTATTCAAGCTACTATTCTTTGCGGTGGCAAGTCTGAAGCCATCCAGGACCTTATTTTTTTGGATGTGGCACCACTTTCTCTTGGTATAGAAACAGCTGGCGGTGCAGTATCTACTTTGATGAAAAGAAATACAACCATTCTGACAAAGCAAACTCAAAATTTCAGTTCTAATTCTGATATTCATCCAGGAGCCTTGATTCAGGCGTATGAAGGAGAAACGGCTATGGCAAAGGATAATCGTCTTCTCAGTAAATTCGAACTCAGTTGAATCCGATGGGCCCTTCGAGGAGTGCCAAAGATTGAAGTAACATTTGATGTCGATGCAAACGGTATTTAGATGTCACTGCTTTGAATAACTTCTCAGAAAAGATAATAAGTTCACTGTCACCAATGACAAAGACCGTTTATCTAAGGAGGATATTGAACAAACGGTCATTGAGGCTGAGCGTTACCGCAGCGAAGATGAGAACCAACGGGAGCAAACATCAGCCAAGAATGCTCTCGATTCATGTTTCTTTAATATAAACAGAATGTGGAAGATAAGGAAATCAGGATGGGTGAACATGGTCACAAGACAGTGATGGAAATATGAATAATGGAAATAGAAAAATAAAATTCATAATGGAGCAACTACAGCAGATGGTATACCCAGTTGAATGCTTCGCAGAACCTTGGAACCAGGTGGACCAGCAATTGTAGAAGTCGATTAAACGGTGACTTCTCTTAAAAACTTGCTGGGTTTATTTGTGCCACAAATGGTTAATGAAACAGTTCACATAAATATAATAATAAAGGTGGGATTTTCAACTTAATGAAGATAAAGTAATTGTATAAATTTAAAATACATAAAGTTTTTCCGCTTTAACTTTTTTTTTTAGTTTCTTTTTCTTTTAGGTCATTAACGAGGGATAACACTCTTTACCAAACTGCTCATGAACAGTTTAATACGAAAATGTAAAACGAAAGGAACTAAATATTTCCTGAAGATATTATTACACCAAAGCTAAACTGGGTGATATACTGAGGAAAACCACATCACATAGAGTTGTCTCATTCCAATAGAGATACATTTAATCTCAGACCAAGAATCTTCTATCAACTGGACTCCGTTCGTCAGTAAAGCTTTCACTCTTTGAACCTAAAATTACATTTTAATTAAGATTAAAAAGGGTCTTAAAGTTTTTCTTTTAAAGCTTTTCTGACAAAGAACCAAAATATTGGATTGAAAGTTAGGCTTTAAGATAAATTCCTAAAATAAACGTAATTGCAAAATTCTCATAGTTTATTAAAAGTCTTCAAAAATCTTAACACAAAAATGTTCGATGTTCCACTGTCTTAAAGGTGGGACGAACTGGATTATAATTTTAGCAGAAAATGTAGCTCCATGACTATAGTTTTGGCAGTGTTGATCTTAATGGCCAAAAGATGAGAGAAAAAAACTATTTCGTTTAGCATTGCTCGGAGAGTTGTTGGATCAGCGACACCGTCAAAACTCAAGAGTGCTCGTTCTAGCGTTCAGTCTTTATAGTGTTTAAAAAAGAGGGAGGGGGCAATATGCTCCCCTGTTTTGCGCCTCTTTATATATTAAAAGTGCACAGTTTCTTCACATAGCCATCTGATAGTCGATTTGCAATGTTCATAGAAGGCACACGGCAGTTCTATGAATTTAATCGGCATACAATCTACTGCCTTTTGCAAAATGTTTTTGAAGGCTATGGAGTCAAAAGTAGCCACAAAATCTGGAAACATGTTAATTATGGGGAGGTTGTAGCGTTCAAACTATCGGAGCATAAGATGAAGAGTCAAGATCTAGCTATTGAACCCTCTCGCTTTTCTAAACCCGCACCTATTTTCAAGTTTTAACCCATCCTTTTCCGCCTCGAATACATTGGTTGCTATATCTATGAGGAATATCCTTTGGCGGTTGTGGCTATCATTTGGCCCAGTTTTTGAATATTGGGATTATTATGGATACCTTTCAATCAGCAATGGAGGTCTCCTTTTCCCATGTAGACTGAATAAGGGTTCTAACTTCTCCGTTACTACGCATGGCTGGGCCTTGGAGAGCTGAAGGTAATGAAGATATTCCTCCTTCAATCAAGTCTTTCTTGTGGTTCAGGGGTCACATTTCCTTGAGACTTTTAAGGGATCAGTGGCAGGTGTCTTTTCTGCGGCTGTTTCTTTGAGGATTTCATCACTCTTTTTGTATCATTATTTCTTGCTGCTCTTTCCATTTATAGAACAACCTCTTCTCAGTATTTTTGGCGGTCTTGAAATAAACTAGTCAAATCTAATCCATCATAGTTTACATAAGTTGCAAAAAATTTATGTTGTGTTTAAAGAGATTTAAAATTTCTTTTGATAGTTGTTATTGTTAGAGAGCCAAGTTTCAATTATTTGCAGTTTTTAAGAAAATGTGGTTAAGAAAATATAATTTATAGGTGCTCTTGTCAATGGCTTTGTCAATATATCGATCACCTCTATTGAAAAACGCTATAACATCCAGTCATCAGAAAGTGGGCTCATCCTGAGCTTTTATGAAATAGCTTCATTGATCTGCATTCTCCCTGTGACTTATATTGGTGGTAAAGTAGGAGCCTCTAAGCCAAGGTGGTTGGGCTGGGGTGCTATTATCATGGGCATTGGAGCATTTGCTTTTACTATACCACATTGGATCAGTGGAAAATATGAGGTACTTTATGTTTCCTTTCTTTTATATACTATCAGACTCTTTCCGTCTCTTTTCTGTCTTTCTATCTGTTCATCAATTTTTATTATCTCTCTCTCCCACTGCTCATTTTTCTATCACACTTTGTTTCTCATTTTCTCTTTAAAATAAAAAAAAAAGGCATAAACATATGATTCAAAGACGGTAGCAATCATTTGAAGTTCAACTGATTTAATTGTCTAATGCACTGTAGCATGAAAGACTCTCTCTCTTTGTCTCACCTTTTTCCTCACACCCTCTTTGAAATTAAGAACATCAAGATACCAAAGGACCTCTATAGGGGACCCTTAGTAAAAAAAATGTTGTATCTATGCATTTCTTTCTCCAGACTGTTTCTTATTGAATGTGTGGCCATAAAAACATGGTAGAGGGTCATTCGATTGAAGATCAAAAGTTCTAGTACCTCTTTTAAGAATCAAAAGAGATTGGATTCAAATAAAATGAGTTTTTTGGTATGCATGTACTTTAAAGAGGGTCAAAATTCTGGAATGAGGAGATTCTAAGACAGTCATTCGATTTCTTGTGGTCTAATACACTCATATATAGGTTTAGAAACCCCAAGTTGAATAGAGATATTTTTTATCTAATACAAATATCTATCCTTGCTAGGATATAAATGTGACTGATTGACTCTGTTTAGCTATCCCTTTGTGCAGTGAAAATATATCACACAAGAAAAAACCCTTTGCGTTTTTCGTAGAAAGTCCTAGTAAAGAACAAACCACGTTGTTTTACCCGTTATCTCTAATGACATCATGTGGATACATAAGGTCAACCGCAGTTTCTTGCATTCAAATTTAATATTTGCATAATAATGTGTCAATTATTATATTCATTCTTGAAAAAGTACGTCCCTCGAGGAGAGTTCTTTGATAAAATCTTTTCTTAAGGAGTGCCCCCCTTCTTTTATTGCAGATAATCATATGAATGTAATCTTTCATGTTAGCCTTAAAACTTGTTTAAAAAATGATAAGAGCATCAAGCCGAATCACCCCCTATTGCAGCCTAAGTCCAAGAACAGTTCTCGACATGTAGCGAAATTAGCGTTAAATTCTACCCTTCCTGCATACTCCTTTTCTGTTTATATGAAGGGTCACTAAAAGTTTTAAAATTCGGGCATAAAATTTTATTTTTAATGCTTCAAATACCCCCACCTCCAGAGGAAGATCCACTGGCCTTCTTCCATCATAGCTATATGCAAGTATACACAACTGTATGCAGTTTTATGAAATGTCAAATGAATCAGGTAGTTTAAACAAAGCTTTAAAACAATTTTGTAAATTAACTATTTATTTCTTATGGGTCACACATATTTTTAGGAAGAACGCGCGGCCATCGAGAATGAGGACTTCTGAAACTGAGAAGCTCAATCTGCAACTTTTAAATGATTCTAAATGCATTGGCTATTTCAAAACTTTTCTGCGATCGTATTTTGGCCCTCTCTGGACTGAAATTGTGACATTGTGTCACAGAATGGCAGAGAATGCCACATTGGTGTGGTACTCTCTCTTTCACCACTTAAAAATAGGGGATTATAAATTTTAATTGACGTTCAAACCAGCCCTGTCCTAAGTCTCTAGGAACTATTCGATGATATGACCAACGGGAAAAAACATAACAAGCACGCCCCTGGAAACATCTTCCTTGCAAAAACAAAAAAACTCCTATTTTTGTAGAAAAGGGCTTGTAGGCTTTGCAATGAGGCTATCTGATATGCAAAAATTGAGGGTATGATTTTCCTTAGGATTTTGAACTTGTTATGGATCTTCTCCCCGTTTTCAGAAATTTGACAATTTTCTTGGGCTCATAACATTTGATGGTCAACTTTAAACCTAACGAATTTTATATATTTGGCATCATCATATAAAATTTTAGTCGTTTGAAGTGCTGAAACTCCTTCTTTTAAAGTTTTGGCTACAATTAGCAAGAATAGCTCCATACTTACAGTTCGTATCTGCGAACTATCTTACAATAATAATTATCAAATAATCCATTATATATGATTATTGTTTTAATTAAAATGTTAATGAACTGTAAATATGATTAAATATAATTAACAATCATAATTAGTCATGCTTTTTATATTTTAGCCACTTATTAACCAGTTTTCAACTCTATGCAATGGTTTAAATTCTACAAATGTATGCTCCCTAGCTGAAATAGATCCTGACAGCTCTATTGCAATTGCTGACAACTATAAGTGGGTCTTTTTCCTGGCTCATTTTCTCCATGGCATAGGTGCCTCACCCCTCTTTTCTCTTGGTATAACCTATTTAGATGAAAATCTCAAGACTGAGGATCAGCCTTTTTACACTGGTAAGTTCAGAGTTGTATTTCAGTAAACGGGGACAAAAAATTAGAAAAAATTCAGCTGGAATGATTTATCCTTACTTTTACTGATTTACCTTACTCTGTGATTTAAAAGGCCGTGATATGTTCTTAGGTTTAAGTGCAATTTAAATGCTTTCTAATTTGTGCAATTAGCGTCAATTATTTTGTTTCTGTTCTATTTTCATATTGTCAATTATTTTGTTTCTATTCTATATCGTAGTTACACAGGCATGACGTAGATATGGATGGGCAATGAGAGGAGTCAAATTGCTAATTACAAGGAAAACCATGAAAAATTTATAGTAAGCGCTTTTAGCACTTCCGAAATTTCTCATCGAAATTTTCCCATCCCACAGTGCTCGAGTTACAATTCTATGTTCTTTCTTTTCACTTTTAGGTCAATTGAGTCTCAAGAAAAGCAACTTCTAGTCAGCGGCGTCATTTCATTCTGAACTAAGGGGAGGGGGGCTAAGTAACCTCTGTGGGTCCCCAAAGTGGCCGGCACGCTGTGGTTTAAGAGCAACATTCATTCACAGTGGTTAGCATAGGCCCCTCCCAAAATCAACTAACAATAGTAAGAAGCAAGTTAAATGTTTTTTATAAATACAGAGAACTTCAGTTGGAAAATAATTCACAGTTTCATTGCAAAACTGGGAAACAACGAGGTCTCATTTTTCTAAAAATACCAACCATAGCCTCGAAATCCAATGATTTCACCCAATTTTTTTTTCATTAAACACCAGCATGAAATCCCTGAGCCCTTCGTCACCCATTGTTGATCTTAAATATGTTTTAATCATGCTTAATATAGAAAAGAATCTCATTACAAGCCGTTGTGATAGGCAGAGTAATGAAGATTTGTATAATTTTCGAAACTTCAGAATATGCTAAATTGTCTTCTATTACACTGCCTTCACTAAATTGTGAAGTTCTAAGAGATCTTTTGGCCTAAAGAGTTGTAATATCTTCTCACAAAATCTGTTTGCAAGGCAAACAGGGTTGTGTCAATGAAATCTTCTTTGTAATGCGAGTAGTGGAGCCTAACTACTTTCAAACGCATGTCCTCCCCAGATTTCAAACGCCTGCCCTCCCTTTTCCCATAGGATTTCAAACGTATGCCCTCTGACGTCATACGGCACATCTGTTTCTAGGTGAAACTCCCGCCCAGGCGAGGTTAGGCATTTCCGGGACAAGAGTAAGCATGTCCAGGCAAAATTAGGCATGTCCAGGCAAGATTATGCAGGTACAGGCATGATTTCAATGACAAACCCTCTTCCCTGTTACTAGGCAAATTGTGTTACTAGGCAAAAACATGTCTAGACACACCCCCAGGCGGTTGAAACTATTGATCAAGGATCAGTTTCTTTCTGGAAGTGGGACAGTCAACATGGATGCTTATACACTATTGAAAATTAAAAGTGTTGATGAAACGGGACCTAGAGTGTCTTAGGTAGTGGTGTAAATTACACGGGGTTCCTGGCTAACCCTAGAATGGGACAAAATGTATAATGGATATGTTATAACATTGAGCAAAATAAACTTAGAAGAACAATTGGGTCTTGCGGCTAGAGTTGATATAGTGCATAAACAGATACTAAAAGATGGATTAAATGCGCTGCTGAAACATACTGAAAAGAACACTTTAAAGAAAACAGTCTGTATTTGGTAGTGAGAGTGTTGAAATGGGTAGGAAACTGGAAATTATGCGTAATCTTGTAAAATTGGAAAAGTGGTTAGTTTTAGATGATGACTTTCTGGAATTATCTCTTCAAAGAAAGATATTTTCTGGAGAAATGCTTAACGATATAATGGGAACCGATTCCCCTTCTTTGGACTATTGTATGAAACTTCATACAATAGTCGTCGTGGCCCCAAAGGTTTTACTCAATTTATAGATATATTGACTGAGACAAAACAAAATTATATTCTGGTTTTGCTCTTAACCGCTACATAGACGAGCATTTTGTAACGCTCCTAGGAGATGTTGTTTGAGAGTCAGTTTGTTTTTGGAAGTGGACCAGTCAACATCAAGAAATATTTTACACATGCTCTTTATGCTTCTATATGTTGCGCAGCTGGTCATCCTGTGAGAATTTTACTTTTGCTGATGACTGTAATGAAAAGTGTAAATTATGCAATCAGTGTAAATTGCATAGAGGATACGCTGTGCGAATTAAGTACTGTAATTCTTGTCTTGAGGAGATTTGTGAGTCTCATAATAGAGGATTCTTATGCTCCAATTGTCACTATGATAAATATGATCAATGGGAACATACTTACCCTGGCATGATTGCGAAAAATCAAAACGTGATTTCAGTTTATTTTAAGAGACTTGTATCGTCATGGGTTTAATTTATTTTGGGAAGAAGAACCTGGTCTACGCTTCAGTTGCTGGAACAATAAAAGTCTGATTTGTACGACATCATTTTGCAGATACAGTCTACTTTGATTATAAACCTACAGACTTTTATTTTGCTGTTAAAGAAAATGATGCTTCCTACGATAATTTTGTATGTGATATTGCTTCAAATAAGCAAGTTGAAGAACTTCAATTTTATCATATGAACCAGAATAATAGTATTGACTTTACAAAAAGATTTAATAATAATAAACTCACACTCTATTATAGAAAACGTCACCCTGACTTTGCACGTCAAGACGAATACAAGTTGAATCCTGACGAGCTACCTGCACTTATCGTTTCGGATGATTACCTATACGTAGAAGAAGAAGTCTAAAGGACACAGTGTTTTCTACAAATTTTTATTAATAAACAAAATTACATACATTTTTAAAGCATTTCACTTTTAGGGCACCCAAATTATAGAGGTAAGAAAGAATATTTTCAATTAGAAAGTCTTTCAGTCGAGGATTGTCACCATAAATCCTTAGGAATTCCATGTAAGGGTGTCCACGACTTCAAAAAATAAAATATAATAGGGCATGAAAACAACAGCTTTTCGTTGATAAATTTTTTACCCGCTTCAGATTTTGAATAATAGATTTTCCGCTCTGCTCAAAAAAATTTTTAATATGAGGTGTGTAGAATGTATACGGCAAGCCAACCGGGTCGAAAAATGCTATATTGCTTCTTGTTTGAAAGATACGTAACCAATGCCCCGTCTTTACACTGGATGGACTGCTATTAACAATGATTAGGGTATGGTTAACATGTTGAATATGCTCCAGGAAATCTGAAGGTATGCAATAAGATTTATATTTGGACATGTGGGGGTCCATGTTAAATACTTCGATTATTTGTTCCGTGTTCATGGTGCCAAGTCTAATAAAACACTGCCGTCAGGCGTAATTTCCCAATAGGTTTCAAATTGATTTAGCGAGATTAATGCAATGCTTTCCTCCAATGGCTTAGCAAAGGTACACTCTATCGGTACATTTGCCGTCCGGACAATACCCATATCTTGAGTACCAGACAAATCTAATACAATAACACCATGCGTTTTCGCAAACATTTATTCACTTGTACCATTTTCGAATAATTGAGAATCTCGATCTAAGGTTTGCATTGTCAATTCTTAGAGGATCCTATAGGATCTATCAAAAGATAGATTGTAGAGTGCGATTCCATTTATTTTACACACAAGCAATGAAAGTCTAAATAATTCAAATTTATACGGAGAATTTTTCCGTGATCCAACAGTGCTAGTGCTTTTTACAAAAACAAGGCCTAATTTCAAAAAAAGCTCAATATTGATACAGGACGTGTTGATATTGATACTATTAACCGTAGCAATATTGAGTTGATTTATCATTGTATGAGGAGTGAACAATTTGATAATGTTACCACTGGCTCTTAATTTTTCAATTGCCAAAGCGACAGAACTCATAACTTATTGTTTTCGTACATAAAGTATTGCCGAGAAAAGAGAGACTGTTATATCGGGTGCAGCGTCCAGTACTTTTCGCATAATATAATTGGACGGTGCGAGTTGTAGTTTTATATCTATCTTTACATTAGGAGGCAACCATTGAGGTATATTAAATATCTCATGATTTAGTTTCCCAACTAAATGTAAAACTTTAGTTGTCGCCTCTCTAAGAATATTGGTAGTATCAGTATTTGTTTATATCCATATCCAATAGTCATACATCCAACTGCTTTAAGGACATTGGTGTCATCAGCATAAACTGTGTATAACTTGCAAAATTTCAAATGATACTGCTTATGGTCGCCAATGCATTATTGATATAGTCGCTTATGTGTGGAGAAGAATTGTTCAATGTACAACTTTTAGAGGATAACCCCTTGGTTCCACCGTGTTCTTCAGTATTAGATTTTTTAACAGGAATGTTTAAATTTATAATTGTCAAATTCACATTTATAAACAAATCTTCATTAGAATAAATTTGAAAATGGACATTTTCAGAGCGGTTGTTGCGGGTAAATTTTTCATAGTATCCATGTTTTACACTGACATCTACATTTTCAGCATTGAAAAGATTTAGAGATAAGATGACTGAAGGGTGAGAATCTTTATGTGGTAGATATGTCATCTTAGGAAAAGAAATCCTTTTTGAAACTTTTTACTTTCTATGCTGCTTTACGCTTCCCGGCTGGCTTGAGACTGGTGAATGAGGAGGTGTTTCTTTTCCTTTTTAAACCTATGCCGCGCTGTTTAAGTAACTCGCCAAGGAATCGAGTGCTCGACCTCATAATTTGCAAAGCACTTTCTTCAATATCCTTCTCATAGCCAGATTGGGATAATTTAGAGGAAGCAAAATCCACTGCAACCGGTGCAATATATTTTCTAGCCAAGGGTAGTGCAAAGCGAAAAATCTTTGCAAACTAACTGCCAAGACCGTACCCGGATATTGACGAACGACCCCTATAATAGTCCATTCCACGACCCGACTATCTTGGCACAATGGTACCAACATTGCACTAAAGAACATGAGATAAAAGCTGATTTCTGTCAGTCATCGATATCATTACGCTAACAATGACACACTGTTATGGCCACAACTTTTGTTTCCACTAATGAATCACCCAATTTACCCTGTATTATTTACTGACAGAGTTCCAAATACGAAGTGTTGACTGGAACGTATTGAAGGTGCTTTATATAGTAGAGATGAATATAGCCATTAGAGGTTTTACGTTCAAGAACACGTAGGAGGGGGACAATGGTATTACCAACTCTTGGTCTCTCGACAAAGGATGCGTAAAGAAATATACAACTGTCAATGGAGAAGGTGGGCGGATACTCTTCGAAAATGACACGATTCATGCCACTAGCGCTTCCTGCACTTTTACCATTGATTATATTATGTTTAAAACCAAGCACTTCTCTTTGATTATAATTGAGAATAACCTTTTCATTGTCAATGGGCGAACTAATGTAGACTTTACCCACTTCCTTTGAATAATTGAATTGAAAGGCACCCTTTTTAAGATATTAAATTTTGTTGTTGATTGCGTGACACAATTTTTTCATACTCCCAAACTCCTTATATGATAATGTGGCAAAGGGGTATTATAAAAGGGGTATTTAAAAAGGGGTATTCATATTTTCAATTACAGATTGATCGTCGACAATTGGCCAATCATGAGGTCTAATTTTCATCTCATATGTATGATCCTTTCTTAGGATATCATATCTGGCTTTTAATAATAAAAGTTACAAGAGCAACTTCATATCTTCCATGAAATTTAATGGCAGGAGAAAGCTTTGTCCAAAAATCACTCGTTTTATTCAAATCGTCATAAAGAGGAACGTAAATAATTGGAAATGAATGTCACATAAAAACCTTCAGACATTATGAATGTCTTCAGCAGATATTCACGAATCAAATTCAGAGTTGTATCCTAACCAGCAAACAAGCAACTGTTTCTTATCCTGCTGAGTACGAGTGCTTAATACCTTTTCAATTTGATACATTCCAGTGTTTTCAACTTTTTGAAATTCATAATCATAAAATCCACCAAGAATCTCTTCATCTTTCATATCACAAAGCCGATATGTTATAGGTTAAGTAACCCGTACTTTTGACACTTTACAAAGTTCAGTAGACCACAAGTAATTTCCCCTTTCAAAAATTCTTGTACGATTGATTCGAACAGTATCACCAACATTTTTTTTTTTTTCCGGCTTTTCATTAGAATATTGTTTAAGGAAATTTGAGGAATTGAAGAAATTGTTTAAGGAAGTTTACATGGGGATTAACAAATTCACTTCCTACAATATGAATCTTGTTCAAAGATGGATTCAAGGTCATTAGCAATGTCATTGCCTCTCTTTGACTGCAATAGAACTGCAAACGCATAGCACCTAAACCCCCTTATTGTGAGTAAAATAAACTTGTAGGATTTATTATGACGTCTTTGAATCGTGTCTAGAGTCAAATAATCTGCTTTTTATATGTGCAGAGGGTAAAAGGCTTTAGTTTTTCGATAGTGATTATCATAAACCCAATGGTTTTGATGAAGAATATAACTAGATTCCTTTTGCAAATACTCTTTTGCTAGCTTCTTTTTAATTATGGTAACCTGTGCAAGTGTAGTTGGAGAACTTAAGCCTCCTGGCTCTCCAATATTTTCATAAACACCTTTCAAAATTTGATCCATTTTGATCGTAACCGTCTGCTACCCTTTTAAAAACTACGAGGCGAATCAATATGTCTTCGCTTTTGTCTAGTTACCGGTATCAAATCTCCAGTAGGTGTGCTCTCCAAGAAATATTTAAAATCATCTTCTGGCTTTAATGGCTTTAAAAAAATTATATAAATGACTACCAAAGGATTCGACTCTTTTACGATTTTCAATCGGATATAGCAATAAGTATTTTACATTGTATGGATCGCCCAGGATTACAAGATTATTCTTTATGTCATCAGTGTGTTCATTTTCAATGAGATACGCGAAGATTCTTTTACCTTCTTCAGAATTAGCTGAGGTAACAGGTCTACAGCATTTGTTAATATTCCTTTTTGTTTCGGTGTTTCACTGTTTTCAGAAGGTTGATCAATGACATTGACCTTAAGTGGTTTTTCACGATAAGGTTTATGTTTTATAGACTTATAGGTTTATGTTTGTAGAGACGACAAAGAGCATTTTTAAGCAAAATTTATTATTCATCATAAGCAATTGTTTCATTGTTAAGAAATTTTTCAAGATTATCTTCAAAGTGCTCTTTGGGTGAAAGAGCAAGTTCCATTGGCGTTAATTTATAGGGTATAGTCATTTTTAGAGAATAGTGTTTACAAGTCCGGTGATTATTGGTAGTAACACTGAAACAAAATTACCAGCCGCTTGAACAAGACTTTTCTTTTACAGATTGCTTCCTTTTTGCAAAATAGAGCACGTATAAGTGATCGATGTTGCCTTTTCTGCTGCTTAACTTGACCTGACAGCTGAACATTACCCGCTGTTAAATTTAAACAAAGTTCTGATAAGAGATTAATAAATTCTATGTCAACACCATGTTTGAGAATTACTTTTCTAAGTCGTGCTTTTGAATTGGCTTGCACGAAAAAAAAATGCCGTTGTTCCTGTAGCTGCATCAATGTCCTGTTTACGACTAATGACCTTTTTACTATTCACAGGTAGATATATAGTAATTTTACTATCAAAAATATCAGTGACTACACGCAACTCTTCGGGTGTGCTTTGTTTCAGGTCTAATAATATGTAACCATAAGGTTTATTAGTACTTGATTGTATGCAGAAAGTAAAAATTTAGGTTTGCCAGGTTAAATTTTCTATTTTAGAGTTATAAGAGAACTTGAATCGCAAACAACTCTATAGATGAAATAGTTGGTACAATTCAAAGCAAGTGTTCTCATACATTTACTCTGATGAAAAAGATTCTGGAGAACAATAGTTACAGAAATTTTTGGTGACGGGATCGGGTCGTGAATAGTTTTAACATTTCCCGCGAACATTCTACAATAGAATCAGCTAAATTGTCAATGATCAACCACAAATTTGGTGCAATACTAGTAAACACGCCAAGTCCTTGTACGTAATTTATGCTTGGATCAATCTTCTTTATTTTGTCATAAGATTCTTGCGATATACTATAGCAATAGTAGATATTTTTCGGGTTCTCTAAGAACATTTTATCATGGTTTTGAATGATTCTCGTTAAAAGCGTCGTTTTGCCGGACACGGACGGTCCGCAAAGAAATGATCAGAAGGTTGTTTTAAATTGATACATACTTCTAGTACCAAGATGCAACTAACCTATCCTAAACCCAATCTGTTGAATAATATTCAAGAAATAGAATATATGGTTTCTTTAATTCACATATATACAAGGACATAAAAATATATTTACAACATAAGTATTTAAAAAAAACACGAGTGGAGGGAGACCAACCATAACAGAGGCCGGGCCAGCGCCCTTGGCGGCCAGTGGACGGTACCCGAGACGGCTGGAAGGTTCTGGGGTGGGTTAGTAATAAGCACTTTAAAACAAAACTTTACACAAAATAAACACTTGAAAATTACCGCTTTGCGCAATGACTAGATAAAAAAAAGGGTAGTGTCGAGCTTGTGACGGAAAAATGACTAGATATAAAAAAGGCAGTGATGTGCAGTTGACGAAAAAACGCCCTCCCCCCCCGAGTTGCTTTCTATAAACTACACATTCAACTCGATCTGAAGTAAGATAATGGCCATGTGGTAGTACTCTCACACCACCCTCGAGTACATAGACTTTGTCCGATATGGTGGACATGGCATTTTTTTCGACTCGAACTGTATAGTTTTTGCATTTTAAAGAGCAAATGACCATGACACTCGCTCTTGGACTTAAATTTTGCTCTATACAGCTCCTATAAAGACTCACGGTGGAATTTTCTTTTACATAGTATGCAGGCACCCGCTTATCGACGTTTTTGATAGTCTCATTGTACTTTTGCATGCAGTACACCTTGGGACCGGGAAATAAACCCATGCGATACCAAGTTGTTTCTCGTCTCTGATTTTAGTTTCAACAACTGATTTGGGGCCTGGCGTTTCACCAGCTCCTTATAGCGGGACTCATCCCAGTTACTGTAGTCCATCCGAAAGCTAATGTACTCTCCATTTTCCGAATCTTTTAATAAATTATCTGTTTTAACTTTTAACAATAAAAAATCTGTGTCCCCAAAAAAAATTTGAACTTGTCTCTCACTCTGCCACTGGCACTTACATACATTGTAATAAAACTCCAAATTGAGTTTTTGCGAAATTTCTAAAATGGTACTGCCAGCGGCAATGTTTTTATTAAGAACTACATTTCTTTTTTCCTATTTGAGAGGACCATACTGGAGTCTATGATCATGAACGATGTGAAGCTCGGATCCGCAATGATTTGGGCAAATTATTTTGGGTCGGTCACGACGTCACAACAACTCTTGTTTCGCACACTCTCACGGATCTTTCAAAGGCCGAATTTAAAATGAATTTAAAGATATCTGTTTCGACCTTTGTTTTCGCTTGAGAGCGTTTGTTGACAAAAATGTCAACAAACGTCTTATTGTAAGGTTTTTGGTCAGATTGCAGGGCTCTATGAATCTTTGTGACATTGAAACCGTTGGCGAGCATCCACCGCAAAAGAACATGGTGTACAACAATATTCCGTTTCGGCTCCAGGTCAGCAATTAACTTTTTTTTGAAGGTGTCCAATGCATGCCTTTACTCTCTCCTAATGATAAATTGAAGGAACTCAGCGAATCCCTATGCACCGGTCTATTAATGCAAAGGAAAACAAAGTCTTTTACCAAGTCATGAAGATCCAGAGGAATTTCAACATCAATTTCGAAAACCCATCCTTGTGGTCCATTTTCCTTAACAGTGTGAATATTGGGGAATTTTGTAGCAGAAGGATTGATAAGCCATTGGTAATTTCCAAACGGCAAATAAAAGTCAGACATTGCCGATGGATAAAGGGAATTCATATCCAAGAAAACAGCATCCTATTTTTCACCGGTGCATTTTCCAGTCGGGTCGGTTTCAAGGATACGATCCCCGTGAAAAACATATCCTTCCCGCATGGATCTCTCTGCAAACAGGTGCTGATCCACGTCGGCGATAAGACCTATTTCTGCTCTACTGATTTCAAGAATTAAATCCATCACCAAATGAAGAGTGAAAAAATAATACCCCAAATCAAACCCAAATTCTTCATGAATTTTGTCCGTGTTCTTACATACAATATCCAACAACATCAATAGATCACTTGCCAGGTACATTTTACCTTGCTCCCACCCATTTTTACACCCTTCCTTTGTCCAAACCCTCTTGGCAAATTCATAATCGGCAGTGCTGCAGTTACGAGAGTCGCGAAGTCAATCATAAAACTCTGCTATGAGCGGTAATATTTCCCCACTTAGCTTCGAGGCGGAGCTGTAGTACTCGTACGGGCTTATGCCCTTAGACGTTAATAAATTATACAGTTCCTCATCTGGAAAGTGCTGTTTGAGGGGGAAAACTATTAAAATCATCGCTTTTCTGATCAATTGACTTAGGGATTTAGGGCAGAAACAAAAAGAATCAAGGAAACGGATTTTATTCAAGCATTACCATTATCAATTGTTTGCCATTTAAATGCTAAGACTAGTAACTTGTCAGAGGATTTCGGCATGATGTAATATGAAAAAGAACCCTCTACCCATGCGCCATCTGCAAATTCGTCTTTCTACAATCGTGCTAACGCTGGTATTATGAATTTCAAAAATTTTAGATGTAATTGTGCATGTAAACCGGTAAAAAGTATTGTTGCCTATCATTACCATTACACGATTTATGCGCATCCCCCCGAAAGTTACTTCCCAATTATGAAATCTCTTCGTATAAATGATCATGATAGCGGGTTTTCGCATCCCCTTCATTAATTTTTTTTTCTTACAAACCCGAAATATATCTTGATTTTTTAATAGCCAACTCGTTCTCTGGTGATATATTCAATGGATAGTGTGTTTGACGCAGCCGTGAAATTGCCTCATTTGCTGTTCTAATTAGAGCAAACATAGCTGTGCCAGCATGATCTTCTCCACCAAAAGTCTTACTAAAGTCTACCAATTGACATGGAATTAATTGAATCTCTCCGCGCGTGCGCAAAAGAGATGGCAATGGCTTCATGTTTTTTCACATGATTCGAATTTGACGGATCTGACACATTCATGAGAGCACCTTCAATGTCTAATGTTACCTCGCTGCTCTGCAATAGTGTATTCTGAAAGCTTTTGAACCGCAAGGCGGTATTGTCTCCTTAAACGGTTTCCAAAGAATGGTACCCATGCAGTAATAGCAGGTACCCTTCCACCTTTTACCTTCACTTAAAAGCCTGCTAATAATAGGAATTGGAAAGAAATGTCCAATTGATTCAGGATCTTTGGTAGGCTTGTACAGAAGCCATACCCAGTGTTTCATTGAGTCAATGGACTGTGCCTTTACGGAATAAATTACCCCTTTTTTTATCACTTAAATCTCCATCTTCAAATTCTTCATCAAATTGTAAAACTGTTACTCCAACTTTTAAGTGTTCATTAGCTTTTTCAAATATGTCAATCCCTTTCAGAGTTACTGGATACTGTCCCCTTAAATAAATTAAAATTTACTTTTGGAAAATCCGAACCCTCTTTTCCATTTACTGCCCAATCGTCGAAATCTATCTTACTAACGTCCTTTGCCTTGGATGAATGACCTGCCACAAGGATGGAATATTTGAAACACTCCAAGCCCGTGTCAAAACGAAACTGTTGTACACCTTTAGTGGCTTTTAAATTACTATTATTTTTTAAAGTTAGGTTTTCCGCTCCCCCTCCCACCTCTTAATGTAAATTCCCATTTAAATTTAGTTACATTTAATTCTAATTTGTCTAAAAATAAAACCGATAAACCACTCCCGTTCTCATTGTACGCCTCCATCCTATTAAAAATTTCACCCACCCAATCCGAAAAGACACCCTCAATATTATGTAAGTCTGGGTGTAGTGTCTGCATGTTAGTTTGAATATGGTGGGCACGCAAAACACCCACACTGGCATTACAAAAATAATTTTAAATGTGATGGATGCTTTCAAAGAATCCTGCCCTCCCGCCTCCCGTAAGTGTTTTTCAAAGAGTGCCCGAATCATTCTGACGTAGAGGTGTTTGGTTTCTATAGGGTCCGTTTAAATAGTACCATATGACAGGGAATTGAACGGGTCACAAAACTCGGCCCTTTATACATGAATATTGCGCCAAGCGGTATCTGCTAAATAGAAACCAAGTACAACTGGGGCCGAGCCAGCTCCATTTTGTCCTATATCATTGTGAGGGGTAGGTTCTTCATCTTCTAGCACCCTCTCGACTTTGTTAGCTGGTAACTGATCAACCCATTCATAGTCTATATCGAGGCCGAGATCTTTCGCAAAAATGTCTAAATCAAAGGGTGGTACACTAGCCGGACTCGCCTTTGCACTTAAACCCCCTCACGTTCACTATTCCTCGGGACCTCTTGCATGTTCATATAACTCTTAATTTCCTCGTAGAGGTTGTAGGTCCCAGGTGTAGGTGGTGTGTGAGCCTAGAATAAGAAAAGTATATTAGCTTGCTGGAAGCTATTGCCCTATGAAAAAGAGAGAACGGTTATGACTAGCATGCCCTCTTGAAGTCATATACACCCTACTACTCTTAGCATTATGAAGGGGTACTATGCCCTTGGAAGTCTAGACACCCTACTACTGGCCATGTGATCAAATAACTGCTAATAAATGCTGCAAGGCCTTAAAAGACCTTTTATGGTTGTATTTAAAAAAGGCATGCGAAACTTACCGAGTAAGGGCTTGGTTCTGGCCAGGACTTAGACATATCATCGATCCATGCCAGTATTTCATAAGCATCGGTCTCTTATACTACTGCTATGAGACTAGTAAGGTGATCCTGAATTAAACGGTTGAAATCATTCTGAAAAACAAAATTAGGTATGAAAATAATCTAAGGCGTCTCAAAGCCTTTAGAACTAATAGGAGGGGGCATATTTCCCTAAACTCTTTGAGTCCTGTTCTTAGCTATAGAATGAATGTCCCCAGGGTCTTTCCCCTCTCTTGCACACAATCCTACTTTTACCTTTAATGCTTGCCCTGGATTATAACTTCATTCTTTTTCTCATCAATTTGTTCATTTTCAGCGAGATACGTCAAGAGTCTTTTACTTTGTTCACGATAGGATTGAGGCATCAAGTCTACAACACTTGTTAACAAATCTTCCTTTTTCGGTGTTACACTATTTTCAGAAGGTTGATCAATGACATTGACCTTAAGTGGTTTTTCACGATAAGGTTTATGTTTTATAGACTTATAGGTTTATGTTTGTAGAGACGACAAAGAGCATTTTTAAGCAAAATTAACTTTTCATCATAAGGGATTGTTTCATTGTTAATGAATTCATCAACATTATCTTTCAAGTGCTCATTGGGTAAAAAAGAAAGTTCTACTTTTGTCAATTTATAGGGTCTAGTTATTTCTAAAGAATAATGTTTACAAATCTAGAGACTGTCGGTAGTAACACTGAAAAAAAGTTACCACCCGCTTGAACAAGACTTTTCTTTTACAGATTGCTTCCTTTTTGCAAAATAGAGCACGTATAAGTGATCGATGTTGCCTTTTCTGCTGCTTAACTTGACCTGACAGCTGAACATTACCCGCTGTTAAATTTAAACAAAGTTCTGACAAGAGATTAATAAATTCTATGTCAACACCATGTCTGAGAATTACTTTTCTAAGTCGTGGTTTTGAATTGGCTTGCACGAAAAAAAAATGCCGTTGTTCATGTAGCTGCTTCAATGTCATGTTTACGACTAATGACCTTTTTACTATTCACAGGTAGATATACAGTAATTTCACTATCAAAAATATCAGTGACTACACGCAACTCTTCGGGTGTGCTTTGATTCAGGTCTAATAATATGTAACCATAAGGTTTATTAGTACTTGATTGTATGCAGAAAGTAAAAATTTAGGTTTGCCAGGTTAAATTTTCTATTTTAGAGTTATAAGAGAACTTGAATCGCAAACAACTCTTTAGATGATATAGTAGGTACAATTCAAAGCAAATGTTCTCATACAATTACTCTGATGAAAAAGATTCTGGAGAACAATAGTTACATAAATTTTTGGTGATGGGACCGGACAGTAAACAATTGTAACATTTAATGCGACCATTCTTCAATAGATTCAGCTAAATCGTCAATAATCAACCACGAGTTTGGTTCATTATTATTAAACACGTCAAGTCCTTGTATAAACTTTATGGTTAGATCAATCTTATTTACTTTATCATAAGATTCTTGCGATATACTATAGCAATAGTAGATATTTTTCGGGTTCTCTAAGAACATTTTATCATGGTTTTGAATGATTCTCGTTAAAAATGTCGTTTTGCCGGACATGGACGGTCCGCAAAGAAACGATCAGAAGGTTGTTTTAAATTGATACATACTTCTAGTACCAAGATGTTACTAACCTATCCTAAACTCAATCTGTTGAATAATATTCAAGAAATATAATATATGGTTTCTTTAATTCACATATATACAAGAACATAAAAATATATTTACAACATAAGTATTTAAAAAAAACACGAGTGGAGGGAGACCAACCATAACAGAGGCCGGGCCAGCACCTGTGGCGGCCAGTGGACGGTACCCGCGACGGCTGGAAGGTTCTGGGGCGGGTTAGTAATAAGCACTTTAAAACAAAACTTTACACAAAATAAACACTTGAAAATTACCGCTTTGCGCAATGACTAGATAAAAAAAAGGGTAGTGCCGAGCTTGTGACGGAAAAATGACTAGATATACAAAAAGGCAGTGATGAGCAGTTGACGGAAAAACGCCCTCCCCCCTCCAAACAGACGGCCCCCTCCCACAACTATAGAGCTTTCTCCATACCGAGTTGCTTTCTATAATCTACATATTCAACTCGATCTGAAGTAAGATAATGGCCATGTCGTAGTACTCTCACACCACCCTCGAGTGCATAGACTTTGTCCGATATTGTGAACGTGACATTTTTCTCAACCCGAACTGTACAGTTTTTATATTTTAAAGAGCAAATGGCCATGACACTCGCTCTTGGAACTAAATTTTGTTCTATACAGCTACTATAAACACTCATGTTGAAATTTTCCTTTACATAGTGTGCAGGCACCCCTTGGTAGACTTTTTTGATAGTGTCATGGTGATTTTCAACGCAGTACATCTTTGGACCAGGAAATAAACCATGCGATACCAAATCACTTCCCGTTTCTGATTTTAATTTAAGCAACTGATTTGGGGCCTGGCGTTTCACCAGATCCTGATAGCGGGACTCATCCCAGTTTCTCTAGTCCATCCACAAGCTAATGTACTCTCCATTTTATAAATCACCCCTTTTTTATCACTTAAATCTCCATCTTCAAATTCTTCATCAAATTGTAAAACTGTTACTCCAACTTTTAAGTGTTCATTAGCTTTTTCAAATATGTCAATCCCTTTCAGAGTTACTGGATACTGTCCCCTTAAATAAATTAAAATTTACTTCTGGAAAATCCGAACCCTCTTTTCCATTTACTGCCCAATCGTCTAAATCTGTCTTACTAACGTCCTTTGCCTTGGATGAATGACCCGACACAAGGACGGTATATTTGAAACAGTCCAAGCCCTTGTGAAAACGAAACTGTTTTACACCTTTAGTGGCTTTTAAATTACTATTATTTTTTTAAACTCCCACTCCCACCTCTTAATGCAAATTCCCTTTTAAATTTAGTTAAATTTAGTTCTAAGTTGTCTAAAAATAATACAAATAACCCACTCCCATTTTCATCATACCTCTTCATCATATTCAGAATTTCACACACCCAGTTCGAAAACACAGCCGCATTATTCTGCAGGTCTGGGTGAAGTGTCTGCATGTTTGTTTGAATATGGTGGTCACGCAAAACACCCACACTGGCATTAAAATCTTTTTTAAATGTGATGGATGCTTTCAAAGAATCTTGCCCTCCCGCCTCCCGTAACTGTTTTTCAAAGAGTGCCCGAATCATTCTGACGTAGAGGTGTTTGGTTTCTATAGGGTCCGTTTAAATAGTACCATATGACAGGGAATTGAACGGGTCACAAAACTCGACCCTTTATACATGAATATTGCGCCAAGCGGTATCTGCTAAATACAAACCTAGTACAACAGGGGCCGAGCCAGCTCCATTTTGTCCTATATCATCGTGAGGGGTGGGTCCTGCATCTTCTAGCACCCTCTCGACTTTGTTAGCTGGTAACTGATCAACCCGTTCATAGTCTATATCAAGGCTGAGATTCCTCGCAAAAATGTCTAAATCAAATACACTAGCCGGACTCATCCCTGCACTTAAACCCTCCTCGCGTTCACTATTCCTCGGGACCTCTTGCATGTTCATATAACTCTTAATATCTTCGTAGAGGTTGTAGGTCCCAGGTGTAGGTGGTGTGTGAGCCTAGAATAAGAAAAGCATATTAGCTTACTGGAAGCTATTGCCCTATGAAAAAGAGACAACGGTTATGACTAGCATGCCCTCTTGAAGTCATATACACCCCACTACTCATAGTATTATGAATGGGTACTATGCCCTTGGAAGTCTAGACACCCTACTACTGGCCATGTGATCAAACAACTGCTAATAAATGCTGCAAGGCTTTAAAAGACCTTTTATGGTTGTATTTAAAAAAGGCATGCGAAACCTACCGATTAGGGGTTTGGTTCTGGCCAGGACTCAGACATATCATCGATCCATGCCGGTATTTCATAAGCATCGGTCTCTCATACTACTGCTATGAGACTAGTAAGGTGATCCTGAATTAAATGGTTGAAATCATTCTGAAAAAGTAAATTAGGTATGAAAATAATCTAAGGCGTCTCTAAGCCTTTAGAACTAATAGGAGGGGGCATATTTCCCTAAACTCTTTGAGTCCTGTTCTTAGCTATAAAATGAATGTCCCCAGGGTCTTTCCCTTCTCTTGCACACAATCCTACTTTTACCTTTAATGCTTGCCCTTGATTAAAAGTTCATTCTTTTTCTCATCAATTTGTTCATTTTCAGCGAGACACGTCAAGAGTCTTTTAATTTGTTCACGATAGGATTGAGGTAACAGGTCTACAACAGTTGTTAATAAATCTTCTTGTTTCGGTGTTTCACTGTTTTCAGAAGGTTGATCAATGACATTGACCTTAAGTGGTTTTTCACGATAAGGTATATGTTTTATAGACTTATTGGTTTATGTTTGTAGAGACGACAAAGAGCATTTTTAAGCAGAATTAATTTTTCATCATAAGCAATTGTTTCATTGTTAAGAAATTTATCAAGATTATCTTCAAAGTGATCTTTGGGTGAAAGAGAAAGTTCAATTGGTGTCAATGTATAGGGTTTAGCCATTTTTAGAGAATAGTCTTTATAAGTCCGGTGATTATCGGTAGTAACACTGAAACAAAATTGCCACCCGCTTGAACAAGACTTTTTTTTACAGCTTGCTTTCCTTTTGCAAAATAGAGCACGTAAAAGTGATCGATGGTGCCTTGTATGCTGCTTAACTTGACCTGACAGCTGAAAATTACCCGCTGTTAAATTTAAACAAAGTTCTGACAAGAGATTAATAAATTCTATGTCACCACCATGTTTGAGAATTACTTTTCTAAGTCGTGGTTTTGAATTGGCTTGCACGGAAAAAAATTGCCGTTGTTCATGTAGCTGCTTCAATGTCATGATTGCGACTAATGACCTTTTTTACTGTCCACAGGTAGATATCCAGTAATTTCATTATCAAAAATATCGGTGACTACATGCAACTGTTCGGGTCTGTTTTGATTTAGTCTATTAATATGTATCCATAAGGTTTATTAGTACTTGATTGTATGCGGAAAGTAAAAATTTAGGTTCACTAGGGTAGATTTGTTTTTTTAGAGTTATAAGAGAACTTGAATCGCGAACAATTCTTTAGATGATATAGTAGGTACAATTCAAAGCAAATGTTCGCATATAATTACTTTGATGAAAAAGATTCTGTAGAACAATAGTTACAGAAATTTTTGCGTGATGGGATCGGGCAGTAAACAGTTTTAACATTTCCCGCGACCATTCTTCAATAGATTCAGCTAAATCGTCAATGATCAACCACGAGTTTGGTGCAATAATATTAAACACGTCAAGTCCTTGTATAAATTTTATGCTTGGATCAATCTTATTTACTTTATCATAAGATTCTTGTGAAATAATAATATCAAAAGGGTAATCAAAAGGGTAAAATTGTCGTAAAAAGAGCCTTATTATGTGAAGGTACAGATGACCCCAAAAACTCGCAAGTAGACACTTAAAAGCTGAAAAACAGTCTTATTTCTACCACTCTTGAAACTAGGGGGAAACTTTAATATTCTAGCGAAAATTCATACATATAAAACGAGTAGGCTCTTATTCGCTTAAAAACCCCCTTCAATGCTCGAAAATGGGGGAAAATGTCTATAGTGGGTGAAAAAAGGACAGAAAAAGGCCTTTTAATGTCTCTGACAAGCTTTTATTATGTTGCAAAATAGTGAAAAGAACGGCCTAAAAATTTTTAAAGAACAACCTTATTTCTAAGTCCCTTAAAACTTGGGGGAAACTTTAATATTCTAGTTAAAATCCATACATATAAAAGTTTCCTTACAAAGCCTAAAAAGGCGATAAATAAGCATATTTCTGAGGGGGTGGTGAAATTTAAAACTAGGTAACAGTATCCACTTAAACATTAGAATAAGATAGAGTAGAAAAGCTCTTTAGGTCCTTTGACAAGTTTATATTATGTTGAAATATAGTTAGATATTTCCATGGCAGTGGTAAGAAAATGGTGAGAAAAAACTTGAAAATTTGGCTAGTCTAGAAAAAAAAGAAGGTATGAATGAAGCTAACAGTGGAGGGGGAACACCGAGTCCCTCCAAAAACTAGCGAGTAGGTGCTTAACAGCCGAAAAACAGCCTTATTTCCAAGTCTTTAAAACTAAGGGGAAACTTTACAATTTTAGCGAAAAAGACAGGAAGAACAACATAAATTTAGGTATGAATAGAGCTAACAGAAGAGGGGGGACACCGATGACTCCCAAAAGATAGCGAATAGGCTCTAATAAGCTTAAAAATCCCCTTCAAAGCCCGAAAATGGGGAAAAATGTCTATAGTAGACTAAAAAAGGATGGAAAAAGGCCCTTTAATGTCTCTGACAAGCTTTTATTATGTTGAAAAAATAGTGAAAAGAAAGGCATAAGAAAAGTTGAAAAACAGTCTTATTTCTAAGTCTTTATAACAAGGGGAAAACTAAAGATAAAAAAGAATAAAAACTCCTTGAAGGCCTGAAGAGGCTCTCTGACAGGTAAAAAATATCATTATTAAGTTGAAAAAAATTGTGAAAAACGCCTTTACTAGGCAGAGAAAATCAGGTGATAGGAAAGATTAGAAAAGAGCGATTTCTTTGACAGGTAAAAATGACATTATTACAGTGAAATGGTGAAAAACAAGCTTATTTCTGATTCTTTTAAAATTTGGAGGAAACTCTAATATTCTAGATAAAAAATTTTAATATCTCTGACAAGCTTTTTACTATGTTGAAAATGACGAAAAGATAAAGTAAAAACGCTTACATCTCCAAATTCTGGCTGCACTTGAGTGCCGGATGATCCTGGTTGCACAGTCATGCCAGTGATGTAACGGCTTTGTGTAGCCGGAGCGGCAAGTTGACCGGACACCGTCGCAACTCTATGGCGTGGATCTTGGGGAGACAGTGTTGCAGGTCGATGGCTGCTAGCTTGGGCTGACAGCGTTTCATAATGTCCGGCAACGCAGCGATTTTGTGCAGCTTGGGTGGTATCTTTGCTGCTAGCTTGGACTGTCAGCGTTGCATAATTTTCGGCAACGTAGCGGTTTGGCGCAACCGGGGTGGTATGTTGGCTGTACACCATGGCAACTCGATGGTGATGATATTGGGCTACAAACCTGGGTCGGGTAGCTATATCCAACCTCTCCATAGGAGTCACTTCACCCACTCTTGCCCGTTTGTTGGTAGGAGCAAGGGCAGGGAAATTCTGAAAAGAAGAGAAAATTTAGTATAAAACAATGATGTTACAGAAGAAAAATTAGTACCCTCCCTTCTAGAAAAGAAATTAGTGAAAGTATGATTTTTATGAAAGCCTGTTAAACTATTAATCATCTAAAGAGCCGATAAAATCCATGACTTCGAAAATATGAGCATTTCAATGGACCAACCCCTTCCTTTCCGGGAAGGTGAAAGTTGGAAACCATAGTTTTGCTATAAAACCCGCTTAAGGTCTAGGGCGTGGATTGAACCCCGCTGCCAAATGGTATAACATCGACTAATAACTAATGTACGATGAATTTTTCTCCCTATAATAGTCAATAATAAAGCTAGAAATGTTTAAATGCAGTATAAAAAGAATAAATCCAACTTTAATAACCCGAGAATAAACGAGAATATAGGTCTTGTTTTCCCTCTACCTAAACCAATTCAACATGACAAAAAGTACCTAAGGTATGCAAATTTCTTGTAAAAAAAAATTGTGCGTTCAAAAGGAAAATGCTAGACAATAGTTTATCTGTAGCCTAGGCATTCATATGACCCTATTAAGGGGGAGGGATACGACACATAATGTTCCTAATTTTACCATTTAGAAAAATCTTCTCACCTCTCTGCATCTATTTTTAATAACTATTTTACGCAGAGATTTACCTAAACCATTATTTCTCTTCATAAAGGAAGTATTTGCCTTCATCAAAGCCATTTGAAAATAGAACACCCTGCTCATATGGTATAATTGACTGCAAAAGCAACCCTTCCGCTTTGTTAGTAATAGATGTTTTCGTTTAGAGTGCAAGAGACACAAGTCTAATTTTACCAACCCGCCTAAATTAAAGACATTGCATTCTAGCCTTGTATGTCAAAATTAAAAACCTTAGTTTTCACGCTCCCCCTGCGAATATAAAAGAAAATTTTTCGAAAGAAAGGTATAGAATGAAATAATAGACAATTGTAAAGCCAGAAAAACGAATAATGGCTCTCGTTTTCCCTCGATTAATTTCAAGAAGTACTTAAAAATGTGCACTCTAAAGGGCTGTTATCATCGTTTAGAGTTTCGTTTAGAGTGCCTTTTACATAATTTCCACGTCCTAGAATATCTCTATTAAGCATTCATTTTGTGGGAAATTCGTCCCTTTTTCAGACCGTCTAGAATTACGTAAAGCCGTCAAACCTTGCAACCTTAATTAACGAAAAACCTTTCCTCGCGAAGGTGGTTTGCGAAGCTCTCCGCTTGTTGGGAATAACACCCTTGTTTTGTTAATTTAGACAAAGCATGCACGATAGATTTTGATGGTTTTAACGGATGAAGGAGAAAAGACACTTTTTGGGTAAAATAATTCTTTTTCGAACGAATTAAATGCTGGTGAATGGTGGAGGAGGGGAAGGAGGGGTTACACAGTAGAAAAACGATTTTATTTGAAACAGAGCAAAGTATAAAGATTTTCTTGGGGGGGGGGGTAACTATAGAGAGAAAGGCACTTACTTGCTTGTAGATATTATCCATTGTTAAAGTACTTGTTGCGTCTTCAATTGCTTAAAAGAAACTGATGAGCAAAGGCCTTTAACATACCTATATATAGCATAATTTGATAGGGGAAAGTTCTCATGGCTTTTAATAGAAAAACTTTAAGGGGGATTTCAGCCACCTGGTTATCTTGTCTATAAAAGCATCGCAGGGGAGTTTTGCTAGCTGGGGGTTTGTCTGGAAGAGCATCGCAGGGGATTTCAAACACCTGGGAATTTTGCTTAGTAACAACGTGAGGGAGTTTTGCTAGCTGGGGGTTCTCTGGAAAGGCATCATGGGGGATTTCAGCCATCTGGGAATTTTGTATAGAAAAGCATCGCAGGAGATTTTTTCTAGCTGGGGGTGTGTCTGGAAGAGCATCGTAGGGGATTTCTGCTACCTGGGAGTTTTGTCTCGACCTAGTAACACAATGTTGCCTAGTAACAGAGAAGAGGGTTTTTCCTTGACATCTTGACTAGAGATGCCGAATCTTGCCTGGACATGCCTAATCTTGTCCCGGACATGCCTAATCTTGCCTGGGCGGGAATTTCGCCTAGAAACAGGTGTGCCGCATGACGTCAGAGGGCATACGTTTGAAATCCTATGGGACAAGGGAGGGCAGGCGTTTGAAATCTGGGGAGGCCATGCGTTTGAAAGTAGTAAGGCCCCACTACTAATGCGCTGCCACACTAGCTAGTGCGCTTGTATTGAAAAAGTGTTGCGTATCAAGATCTAATGCAGATTTTGACTCTAACAGTGAAAGAGCAATCGTGAAGCGGCTTTCAAACTCACAGCACAATCTGTCTATCACAAGAAAATAATCCCTTGTGAAAGTACCTTTAGTTGATTCTTTCACATCAGCAAGGTCACTTTTTCCCAAAGTCGACGCGGTTACAAAATCAGGTAAGCTACTTACTTAGTACACTTTCGTCTTTTTCATGAGGAACCAGAATTCGGGAAATTCTGTAAAAGGTCTTTAATGAGGCCAGACTCACGAGAGAATTCTTTTGCTTTATGAAACATTACATCAAAAGTTTTTTCAGTGTGCATGTCAATAATAGTATCTCGCGTAGCTGCAGTAAGACCAGTAGCTCTAGAGAAAACTAGGTCTACCACCTGCAGCTGCTCAAACACAGATTTTGTGGCAAAAAAAAGTCCGCTGGAAGGAGTGTAAACATAAATTCAAATGTCTGATGACTCTGTGCGAGTCCGTGGGCCTCAGCCCACGTCTGAAGAATGTTTTGGTAATTGATGAAACAGCCAAGATACAGTTGTATCTATTCAGTTCTCTGTTCACCGCTATATATCAGTATACCAATCTTGTAGTAGATAATTTCACCAACTGAGAAACAGTTATGCCAGCAGCTTTCTGAGAATTAACAAACAGTTGGTAGTGTATATTGTTATTCGCGATAAAACAATACAGCTGTTGAAGAACGGAAAAGAAAGATGCCATTCGTCTGAAGTTCTAAATACAATCACCCAATACAAGGTTGACTCTATGAGCACGGCGGTGAATGTAAATTTCATGCGGTGCAACTGCTTTAATACCAGCTTGCATACCTGAATGTGGTTGCTCATGACACTGGCTTGATATTTTCATAGAAAAATTGAAAAAACAACACATTTGCCCCTTCCCCCTGCTGGATGTCCCCTTCCCAAGGCCAGAACATAATTTGCACTTTACTGAAAAAATATAAATGTTTTTACTTTTATAAATTTGATAAATCAAATAATATTAACATTTTGATTACTAAAAATCATTCTATGTATATTAAAATGACAATGCACATTCATTTGCATTTTTTTTCAGTAAAGTGCAAATTATGTTCTGGCCTTGGGAAGGCATAGGGGTTTTGAGCCCTACTCATGTTAATTTCTATTCGTTTTGAGTTTGACTCGGTTATTTATTGTAATTTCTGTTAGTTTTGGGTTTCATTTATTTATCGATGCTGATTTGTGGTAGTTTCACGATTTGTATATTACTTGATTTTAGTTTTGCTCATTTTTGGTTTAAGAGTTCTTTACTTTTCTTTGAAAAACTGATTTTGTGGAAAAAGCTTTTTTTAATTAATTTCTTTTCGTTTTATATTGACATAGTCTTTTCAGGGAAAAAGAAAATAATTATTTAAATCTTTTCGTTTTTTTGAAGACTTTATAGTTTGGTCTGCTATTTGTATGCTGGAGAAAAATTTTCAGCAGTTTTTAACAACATACACCCTTTTAAAAATATGGACACAAATATTAGTGTTTAATTTTGTTTCATACCTCCTCTAGTTGACCTGAAATAGAAAACTGGATACCATTCGCAAAAAAAAATCTGTTTACTTTGTTTCATTGCTTTGATACACTTGCGCTATTTTGATTTGGTTAAATTTTAAGAGCAGAAGTAGCCCCGAAAGTTTGAACATAATGCCCTCAGTCATTTTTGGGATACTGCTGAGATGCCTTATTGGGAATTAGCATTAACACAGTGCATTTTGATTTAATCTTGAGGCAACATTTAGTTTTTAAACACAATGGGCAAATGGGAGGGTGGGCGTGGGAGGGGGACTAGTTGCCCTCCAATCACTTTTGATTATTAAAAAGGGCATAATCCCTTTATATTTTCAATCGAATAAACCCTTTTCGAAGTTCCTAAGACAACTCGTTCGATACGAAGTGCCCTGGTCTAAACAAAAAAAAAGAAAAACAAAATTATAATACATTGTATCCACATCGATCTTTACAATCAAAAATTCAAGCCTTCCAATTACTCTTAACTAGTAGAAAAGGTTCTAGCCCTTCTAATCTTTTCTTAGTAGAGCCTTTTTTGAGTTTTTACGTTAGCGCATTCTATAAACACAGTATATGCCCCAGGTTTAAACATACAGATCTTGGCCCGAGGGCTTTTAGGGGGTTGTCATCCTCAAAGACCTATTTGCAGAACTTTCAACTACGTTAAACAAAATGGCTATCTCAAAATTTGGATTAGATGTGTTTGGGGAAATGGTGGGCGTGAGAGGGAAGTTAGTTGCTCTTCAATCACTTTCAACCATTAAAAAGGGCACTAGCCCTTTCAATTTCCAACCAAATAAGGCCTTTTGAAGTTTCTATGATAACACTTTCAATAAAAACCTCTTTGCCGCCAGGGCATAACTTACAATCTCAGCCCTGGGGGCTGGAGGTAGGGGGCTGTCATCCTCAAAGACCTAATTTCCAGAACTTTCAACTACGTTGAAGAAAATTGCGATCTCAAAATTTTGATTGGATGTGCTTGGGGAAATGGTGGGCGTGAGAGGGAGGTTAGTTGCCCTCCAATCACTTCCGACTATTAAAAAGGCCATTAGCCCTTTCAATTTCCAATCGAATGAGCCCTTTTTGAAGTTTCTACGACAACACTTTCTATAAAAAGTCGGGCACCGTGGCTTTTACAACAAGACAATAAAAATGTGTCATGAAATTCTGGAATAGGAATAATAAATAAATATGTTTGGGATGAAGCTCACTATATATTGTTGTGAAGTACAACTCTATTAGTAACGAATTTGTTTTAATTGAAAACACAATTTTTTCACACTTAACATCAAATCAATATAATTGTGACTACTGATTCGGGACCCCTCCTAAAATCAGAGGAGGGCTATAGCCCCAGCAAGCCCCTCCCAAGTGACGCCCCTGCTTCCAGTTTGGCTCATTCAAGTAACATTATTCTGTCCTTATCTTGTTTTCAAGCATCTGTGTTTTTAGACATTAATTCAAACCGAACATTTTTTTTCTATTACAAGCTTCACGGCTCCATCACAGATAATGATTTGCCGCTAGTCCTGGTAATTACCTAATTTTCTAACACTGAGGTATTTGTTATACCTTCTCTTGAACACGTCAAGGGAAGGATTCTCCAGGATTACCTCTGCCGGCAGTCTATTCTATGTGGCAACTGATCGCCGTTCGAAACTTGTTTTCCAATATTCTTGGCGGAAAGTACCCTGCTCAAGGTAGTTTGGACGAGCTGTGCTTTGGCGAGTTGATCACAAAGGCTTAGTTCTGTCAAGAACAAGCTTAGATAACTACCTTGGTGGAGGGCTATACATGTACTTGTGGAAAACCAACCTGGATGCCACATCGAGACGTCCCTGGATCAACTGTGGGGTTTTAGCTTTCGTGTTGCCAGAGGTTGCTGCACGCACTCTTTTATTTTGAATATGTTGGAGTGGAGCAATGTGGCTTTTTGGTGCACCAGCGAAGAGAGGACAAGCATATTCCATGACAGGCCTGATGCACGAATTGAAAAGTGGCAGAAAAGAATCATCAGGGAGAAGACTTTTGCATCTTAGGATAACTCCTAATTCCTTGTTGCAAAAGGATCTAATTTTACCGCGATGCTCAGTCCATGAGAGATCCGAAGAGAAATTAACTCCAAGTAGGCGCAGTGTATCAACTCGCGTTATTGCCTCTCCTTTGAAGACGAAATCAGGATGAGCCCTCATATTACTCGCCTTAGACATATATTTATATATTTATTTAACTCCAATAAACTATGGATTATGTTCCCGAACTTAATTATCATTGATAACAGTAAACTATTTTTTTTATTACTATTGTTCGAAGACAATGGATAACAAAATATTATAGGCACTTTCTATTGGTTTAAGTGGAGAAGGAACTGCAATGTTGTTCCCTTTTATACGCCTCAAGCATTTAACTTGTAGATTTATTTTTTTTTATTTGCCCTTTTAAGCTGAAAATAAACAAAAATGTACTGGAAATGGGTAAACTTTTTAAAAAGACAATGAAAAGTTAAAATAAAACTTTTCAAAGTAAAAATAATATTAGCCATCCCAATATGCCGACTTCACATCTGGAAGCCTTTGCAAAAAAAAAAAAAAAAAAAAAAAAACTAAACAAAACTCCTACAGAAAAGAATAAGAAAAATAACAATGAAACGTTATATAAACAGTAAACAACAATAAAAAGAAAAAAAAATCCCACTTAAATAAAATCGGATATGTCGGAGAACGAATATACAAAGCACAGTGGTGAAAAAAAAAAAATGTCTACTATATGTGTACTATATGTATGCATCCAAAATATCTTCTGATATTATGGTCAAGGACGTATACTTCATATGCTGAAAATACTCCGTATACATAAATTTGGCCGTTTTCGTGTTTTTTTGCGATGTCCTTTTCTTCACCCGTCAAGTCAAACTCTTGAATCAACATGTATCTGTAGCCTGATGAAAACTTAAAATCCTATTTTGTGCTAACAACGAGCTTTTAATAAATAAGAACAAAATTGACAAAATACCACGAAATCCAGAAGACTGTGTACTGAACTTACCCGTGGAGCCCATTATAATGAAAGTGTATATGCTGAATGATGTGGGCTCAGATTATGAAAAGATAACAAACAAATAGATGAAGTTTACAGATTCATTTAATAGGTTCTGTGCAAAAACCCTTTCCGAGGTATTATTATTTTCATATACCTCTAGGGGGAGTATCTCTTCCTGACATTGCGTAAATCTGGAGTCAACCAATGTGAACTATTAAATGTAAACTTGTATATCCCAGCAACGAGCTTTATGTCAAATGTAACCTTTCATTAACATTTTTTCCAGGTATATTTTATGTATTCGTTTCTTTCGGTCCAGCCGTTGGCTTTCTGCTTGGTAGTGAATTGTTAAGGATCTTCATCGATTACCCAAGCCCGTAAGTTTATAGTCTATTTTTAAGGGTAACTGCCAAAGCAATTTTTTTTTTTTCAAAGCTACTAAAGGCTTGTCGTCCCGGTGACTTTTAAAGCAATTTGATCGAGTGAAAAAGCTTTTCGTTCGCCAGATTTGATTTTCCCTGAAAAAAAAAATTACTTTCGTGGCGCCTGATTTGTCTTTAAAACCTTAAAATGCACTAATGGAGATTAGAACTGCTAGAAAAAGTAAAAAGCACGGGTGACTTCACCTGAATAGCCATAGTTAAGGCACGGCTTAACACGCGTACCCATGGGTTCTATGACGGTTGTTGGATGCTTTTCCTTTGGTCCGTCCCTGTTTGATTCAAACAGTAAACAGTTTGGTTAAATCACTCTCTGATTTTAAGTTTTATATATCTGATAAAAGAGAGAAAATGTCGGCCGTTGAAAAGTATACAATTACTGGAATTGATTACAAAAACATTTTTTTCATTAACAGTCTACTTGACCTTAGCAACCCATAAAAAAAAATCTGACCACCTAGTCCCCTGATGGCACCAGAAATTTGAAGTTCTGACTTGTTCAGGCTCCAGAAATAAAGTAAGATGGCGCGTGGTTGCGTAAAAAATGCTAAGATCCCTTTAATTACAGGGTTCCTTCTGAAGTGACAATCACAAATTTCATTGGTGCATATTGGATCGGCTTCATTTTTTGTGGTTTTCTATCAGTGCTAGTCGGATGGCTTCTCCTCGTATTTCCTGCAAGACTGCCAGGTAAGAAATGCTCAAAAGTAGCGGCTGGAATAAAAATTTTTGAGCCCGTTTTACATTTTGACATTGTGACCCAAAAAGAATGATTATATCAGAAACAATAAAATTAAAATGTGCCATAAACCAAAGTGTATGGGTATAACGTTTTCTGCTCCTATGACTACTTTAATGGATTTTCATCAACTGGATGCATTTAAAAATGCACATTTATTTTATTAAGGCACCAAGGACAGTCGAAATGAACCCTGATTGTATGGAATGGTTAAGTGGAAACTTAAAATGCCAATTATATTTTTTTTAATGGGGAATTCAATTTTCGACTTTTCTTGGAGGAATACAATTTTTAATCAAAAAGAGCTCCGTAAGTAGTTATGTAGTTTTTGTAATAACAGAAACCAAATTTGAAAAAAAAACAAAAATTCGGCACAAAATAAATTAAAATAAGCTAAAAAAAATATGGTACCAAATAGCTTAAGAAAGTTTAGCTTTCCATTAAAGGCATAGCTGTCTTTAGGAAACAAGAGGTAGTTAACATCTGAGTTTTTTACAGGCGAAAGCGTTGGTTAACTAATTGATTTTGCATATTTAATTCCACGGTTTGATGTGGCACACCGACAAAATTGTAGTTCTGCCCGGAAAACCTCATAATTTTGAAATCGATCTTAGATCATAATTGCAAATCGACGTAAGAACCGTCCAGGGGAAAAGATCTGTTCTTATTTAGATATTGTTTTTACTTTAAGGAAAGGTAGGACCGATCATAATCGGTATAAAAATTATTTATTCATTTACTTACCCGTATTTCATTATTAGTTTCATTACTTCTATTTTACCTTGTCAATAATAAACAAGTACTAACTACTTTTTTTTTAAATAGCAATTCATACTTTTTCTCATTATTTAGTTAAAAAAAAAGATCGTTTGAAAAGTTTCAAAACACTTTTTTTCCTTATGAAACTTCAGATTCACAAACCTTGTGAATTTTTTCCCGGAAATTTAAAGAAATCACCTTTTCTTTTGAGAACGACGATGCAAAAATTAGAAAAATATCAAGCTTGATAATTTTACTACAGATCAACTTTGTTTAAATTCACAATTTTACAATCCGAGCAACCTAACAAAGATACATAGCAATTGTTGTTATTTTGACTCACTTGACTTAACGCTCTTGCTCACTAGGGTTGCCAGCGTAGAGGGAACTAGTAGACATTGCCGTCAGTCTTCTCCAGATGGTCATGTCCCGGGGTATTGATGGAGCCTCATATGGGTTGATATTGTGGCTGAGAAGTCGTTGGTTTATTTACGTCAACCCACCTTGTGCTCGGTCTCCCTCTAGGACGTCTCCAGTCATTTTCCAAGGGTTTGAAATCCGTGATGATCCATGCATGGGTGCTTGGCGGGAGGCCGAGTAGGTGGCAGTACCACCTCAGGAAAAAGACTTCTGCTTGAGTAGAGAGATTTTCCAGCTTGAAGATCGTCAGATCTTCATGCCTAAGACTCTAGGCAGGTATGCCTTTCCAAAAACTAACCTGACAAGTATGTGTCCAATAAGAAAGTCATTCATACTCCTGCCATTTACCCGTGCCTCAGCCATTGAAACATTTGCCTCTCAATTACTTGGACTATCTGGTCTTGACTTTTCTCTGTCTACAATTACCCAGCCCAGTCTTGATGGCACCTATTGCCCAAAATACTTGATAAATTCAATGAATTGAAGTTATCAAGTATTTTGGGCAATAGGTTGCATCAAGACTGGGCTGGGTAATTGTAGACAGAGAAAAGCCAAGACAAGATAGTCCAAGTAATTGAGAGGCAAATGTTTCAATGGCTGAGGCACGGGTAAATGGCAGGAGTATGAATGACTCTCTTATTGGACACATACTTGTCAGGTTAGTTTTTGGAAAGGCATACAGAAAACGAAGTCCCCGGGGGAAGGGCTGAAAGTTATGAACTTTGCCCAATCTTAACATATAGTATTGGTTATTAGGAAGTATACAGACGTTTTCAGGGGGGATTTTTTCTGGTAGTAGGGGGGTGGGTGAGTTGGGGGTTATGTGGGAGGATCTTTCCAAGAAGGAAGTTTTCACGGGGGAAGGGACGTTGCTATGAAGGGGACGCCGGATTTCGCAGCATTATTTAAAAAAAAAATCAGAAATTAAATAGAGAAAAAACAAGTTTTCCAACTGAAAATAAGGAGTAACATCAAAACTTAAAACGAACAGAAAATATTAGGTGTATGACTAGGTTCACCCCCTAATCAGTACCTCGCTCTTTAAGCCAAAGATTTTTTAGTAATTTCATAAAAGCTATTTATCCTAAATAACGGCCTTTGTGATTAAGAGGTCATTTTTAAAGAATTGGAACAAAATTCGAACTTTAGCTTAAAGAGCGAGGTATTGACTAGAAGACAACCCCCTGATATACGTATTAAAAATATATGAATATAAAAGTTTGTTACGTAAGTTAATTCGTAAGTTACGTATATTTATTACTAATAAAAACGTTCGTAAATAAAACTAAACAAGTTTCGAGAAAGCCATTTAACTAAATAAAAGTAAAATTAATATGCAAATTGTGTTTTAATTATTCATGTACGGTGAGCCAGAATCAAAACCTGCATAAATTCAAAAACGTTCAAAAATTAAATTTAAAAAAAACAAGTTTTTTTAACTGAAAGTAAGGAACGACGCTAAAACTTAAAACGAACAGAATTATTCCGTATATGAAAGGGGCTGTCCCCTCCTCAACGCCTCGCGCTTTACACTAAAGTTTGACTTTCTCTCAACTCTTATTTTTTTTAAACAATAAAAAACTTTAGCGTAAAGAGCGAGGCCTTGAGGAGGGGACAGCCCCTTTCATATACGGAATAATTTCTGTTCATTTTAAGTTTTAACTTCGTTCCTTACTTTCAGCTAAAAAAAACTTGTTTTTTTTCATTTAATCAACATAAGAAGCCAATTCTTTCTATGGATCTACTGATATCATAATTATGTCGTTTAGAGTTTTGCTTACTTTTGAGCCGAGTCGCTCCTTACTTACAGTTCGTTACCACGAACTCTTTGAAACAAAATTATGCTATCGCTTAGACTTTCTCCTAGAAGCTTATCAAGGCTTTAAAAAAATGATCCTATTTTCAAATGTTTTAATAAACATTTTTTTACTGACAAAAAAAGTAAAAAAATAAAGGAAACTTAGAAACTTTAATTCAGCAGAATCTGAATCAAAGCTGTCAAATAAAAGGAAGCTGTTGCCATACGTCAAAATATTAAAACTTTGAGGACGGATGACACCGTCTGGCACCATGTATAACTTCCATTATGCCCAAGGGAAGTCAAGAAGCTGCCTATTACCTTATATTCATACAAATTAAAAATTAAACAGTTAAGAATCCATCTTCCCTGTGAAATATGCGGTTTTGTGACATCCTTTTAGCAGTAAATTGCACCAAAAGAACAGGACACTTACATAATTAGATTCATTAGTTTCAAATCCGTCTATTCACTGAAACAAAATTATGATATTCCTCAAACTTTTTCTTAGAAGAAACTGATCACAGCTTTCCAAAAGAAGCTCCCATTTTCACATGTAATGTTATTTCTACTAAAAAAAAAAAAAGAGATCTTTAAATTGTAATTCAATAGGTGGTAAATCTCAGCTATCAAATGAAAAGGAGTTGTCGTTTTACGCTGAAATATTAAACTTTCAGGACGGATGGCTCCGTCCGGTACTATGCATATTTTCTTCATCTACTGATCACGTTACCAAGTGATCCATGATACAATCAAGCCTTTATTTTGTAATCTAACATCGGTTTAGTAGTCTCTAAGTTCACACCTTCTTTTTTAAACCATCTTTCTGTAAGTGACGTCGGCATAACCCCTCACTAAGCCAAAGGTAAGGGATTGTTAGTCTGGTTTCTATCTGAGGAGTTTAAGGAGTCCCAAGTTATGTTATTCTCCCTGTGCGACGCAATCGTCAGCTTTCTGTACTCTTTCAAAATTATTGTTGCATGTGGCACCATCTGGCAGAAGTATTAGAATTAAGCAATTATCTTTTGTCGAAAAGTCGGAAAAAACAACAACATAAAAAGAATGAAAATTCCTCAGTAATAAAGCCAGTGTATAGACAAACGGATTTTCTCATTTAAGCTAGAGTTCCACCAAAGTAATACAGCTCAAACAAGCTACACAAGCAGAGTTATGAGGGAGTCTTGCGAGCTGTATAAAAGGATATTCTGTTAGCACCTTCAAGATTTAAATAGGCGCAAGGGTACTGAATGCTCTAATCTTGAAATGTCATTCTGATTTTGTGGCAAGGCATGCCGAGCATATCCCAAAATATCAGAATTACAACTTATATTGCATGAACGGGTTTTCTTTCCTGACCGTCACGCAGCTGTTGAGGGATGAGGGTATTCATACCCTACCCACACTAACAAAATAAAAGGATTTACCATGGAAGACAACAAGCCCCCGACGCACTGTAATCAAAGGTCACGCGAATGGCGGCGCTAGAAACAGTTCAATTATATAGCAATAAGACATTTAACAGCTAGTGAGTCCATGTTCTGTCATCCTAAGCTAGTATTCACACAATCTACACTTGCAAGCAGTTGCAGGAACCTACAAAGATACAAGCTAAGTTTGATTAAACTTCTTCTACAATTGTGGTTCTTAGCATTGGAAAAGCCTACTGTACTAAGGAATATGCGAAAATACACTAGAGTTACTCAGTTTGCCCCTGTCCCAGTTTGCCTTGTTTAGTAACTATTGGTGACCCAGCCACAGAACATGCTAGGCTAATCTCTAATAAAATAACAGTTCCTGTAGCCTCTAAGAATCGAAGATTCCCTACCTACTATTCGTGCCAGATCCGATGACTGGAGCTACTACCCTACCTCAGAAGCAAAGAAAATTTACTGCTGAAGTTATGTAAACACCTCCAACATGGTAAAATGTACAAAATATGACATAGGTTTATTTTTATTTCTCAACAAATTTCTTTGAGAATTGAGCATTACTGAAGGATGGCTCCCCATGTCACTCTCTTGATGTTTATTTCTTGCAGTGAAATAATTTTGTTCTCTCGTGGTTTATCTTATTTGAAACATAAAAATATGTTCTGAGACACTGTACAAATTTGGTCAACCCAGTTCCACAATTCATGCAGGACAGGGTTAAAACTAAAGAACTGCCGAAAAATAATATACCAAAAACATACACAAAGAGCATAAGCCTTAAAAGTAAGTTCATGCACACATCATCTTGACAAAATCTGTCACTTTGTTCAATTGGAAAATTTTGCAAAGTATCTTACAATGTGTCCTTCTGGATAAAAGAGGTTAAAAGTTTGAGATCTTCCTAACGACGTTACGGCATATTTTGAGAAAAATTCTAACTGTAAACAGTGCTGTGTTTTGAATCAGATTAACGACGCTTCTTGACAACTAAGGTCCTTGAGTCGGTCCTCCAGTGTGTTGCTACAGCTGGGTTCCATCTCTGGGTCCCGTATTACCAAGCTAAGGTTATAGTGAATAGTGACAAAAACCTTAACGAATTTCTTATTTATAAGTAAAAAAAAATCGACTTATAAGGCTCATAATTCTTCAGATCAACCCAAATGTCTGCTGATTAACAAACATACAAAGAGTCCCCTGAGTAAATAAACGAAGATAACTTAAACGTGATATTTCAAATTTTTTCATACTTTTCTATAAAAATAGGCAGCTGTTTAATTTCATTAACATTAGAGATATCTGTTTTTGTTCGATTAGGATCAAGGTTGCAGCAGTAGCTGCAACCTAGTAAAGAGCAAACCACAGCCCATAGTAATCGAAATCTTAAAAAACGCGTTTTGAAAAAAAAACTGCCTAGTGAAAAAGAAATTGCCACCTGACACCGATTCAGGAATGGTAACTATTATTTCAGTTCGTCTTAAAAGTAAAAGGTTTTTTTGCGAAAAGAAATTTAAGGTGATTTTTAAAAAAAGCTGAAACCCCTTGAAAATGACGAACCGAATAGAAAAAAAATTCAATGAAAAAAAAAAAATGTATTTTCATATTCTAGAGGGAGGAATATAGGTAGCAATCACCTCCCTTCCCCTTCCCTTAATTGTTACTCTTGAAAAAATGTTAGACTTTTGCCCCAGGAGTTGTTTTAATTTTTTTTTCCTCCAACAGAAAGAGTTTTTCTTTACACTGTGCTTGCCCAGGTTAATTTTTTTTTATTGGAAGCAGAAACACCCACTGCACAAATCATTTTTTTGGAATCTGAGACTCAAGTGTAGGTTCATTTTTATAAATAAAATCTTGCCCGTTCTTTATAGGTGCAAAAGCTATAGCGGCTCAGAAAGTATCACAGGCATATCAAAAGAAAAGGAAAGGGCAGTCAAGTGGTGATGATGATGACGTAGCGCCTGTCGACACTGGAACTTTGAAAGATTTACCGAAAAGCATTTTACGAATATTTTCTAACCCGACTTTTGTGGCTGTTAGTGTAGCTGGTGCTAGCGAAGGCTTTCTTGTTGCTGGTATGACAGGGTTTTCTCAGAAAATTTTAGAAAGTCAATACCTTATTCCTTCTGGCCAGGCTGCATTGCTCATTGGTAAGTAACTACAAGCCAAGACCCCAGACGACTCAATTATAAAGTCAATAATTGCCCTCAGCGAGAAAGTGTCAAATAATTGGGCATAAAGAAAAAGTTAAGATCCAAGTTAAGTAATGCATAACAGTCTATATAGACCAACATATTATGGGCGAGAAAATTTTGCGACGACATTTAAAAAAATATACATATGAGACTGAATGGGAAGCAGAAATGAACAGGTTTTTCTTAGTACAACTTAAAATTCAAAAAGCGCATGAATTCATATCACGTGCTGCTTTGCTGACTGCCTGAACTATTTGTATGCATCCACTACCTATGGTGTCTTTGACTACTTGTGGAATCTTAAAAAACACGTGGCGTTTGAAAATGCTCAAAATCTCTGAAGCCACAGATTTACTTAGAATCCTTTCGAGGACAATATATCTAGCTGTTAACAAGTGATATTTTATCCAGACTTTATTTTTTTATTATTTCGTAAAAATTGCCATTCAAAATTTCACAGTTGGCACTTGTTCCACTTTGGAATACCCTGTATACCCATTTTCAAACGTTTTTTATTCACTTCGTCGGGAAGCGGACGAAACCATTAACTGGTGTATTAATCTTGGCAAGGGAGTTTCTATGAGATGTTTCAAGTGATTGTACACATCGTCGAAACAAGCCACGTAAGCCTCTTTCTAATCAAGGCTGCCACTTCACTTTGTGAAACTCACTATATTACCGACAATAAGATTGTAAGATGAAAAAAGTGCTAGAGACTAAGTAGTGAAGAAACAAGAGAGGTCAATATGAGTTTTGTTAAAATAGACTGTTAAATATATGTTTTACTTCGTTTAAAATGAACACTGCATACAGTGTTCATTTTAAACTGATATCTTTTTGCTTGGGTTCCAGGCTCTTTCTCAAAATTTGTATAGATATATTTTTAACTAATCTTTTATAATTAAGATCTGCCAAAATAATAGTTATCATTCATAATCATAGGTAGCGCCCTAGCGCTGCCTAAGTAAAGAACGATTTGGCCACAATGTGTTTTTTTCTTCTCCGACAGGCACTTCGTATCGAAGGAGTTGTCGTAGAACTTTAAATGGCGATTCTTTCTCACCTGAAATTCTGTTCCAAAATCCTTTATAAACTTTTGGTTACTATGACTGTAATTTGCACTTTAAACAGCTACAACCATGATACATCATAGATTTTTGACTGATTTGATAAAGGCAGTTCCAACTTTAAACTTTCTTTTCAATCTGACCTCATTTTATAGGAATTTTAGGCCCTTTTTCCAAATTCTTAAAAACTGTTCGTTGTTAAATCTGAACAAAATACTTTTTTTTTCAAAATAGTATTCAATAGGAAATATGTGTGATAAGAATTTAAAAAAAAAAAAAAAAAAAAAAAAAAACGAATTTCGGCTTCTGTTGGTCATGGTTCACAATTTTTGCTAGCTTGCAGCTGCTGCTGTAACTATAATGACATTTTTGTGGTTTATGGCAAGAGACATTTAAAACCGGAGGAAGCCTGATACTTAGATATGTATATGGCCCTTGTGAAACTCAAACATTTTATTCCAATAGTGCTTTGGTGCTTATTTACACTCAGGTGATATAACTAAACTAAGATATACTACACCATTTTTTTCCTGTGTGACCAGTGTGCGTAACTAGGTTTATTTGTCAAATGATTCTCAAAATTACTTGCCTAAAGCGAACTATAGTAAAATGGGATTAAGATTGTCGATTAAAATTGAGGATCCTGAAGTGTCTAAAGCAAAATCTTTTTTGACTCTGGACAAAAACAACAAAAAAACAGTTTTGTAATTACGCACTCCTAAAGATTTATCAAAAGCAGTGGTGTCCATTCGGGAGGGGGATGAAAAGAAAATTTCCCCTCCCTAGATTTAGAAACATACAGTTTCCCCCCTAACTTCCGTGAATAGAAGCCATTGATTAGAAGTAATAATCTCTAGACTTCAGAAACAAAAAAGTTAAGTGTTGCTTTCCGCGTTACTTTGCATCCCAATCATAATTCAAATAATACCTGAAAAAGGGCGACCAGAGAAATAAGGCAAAATATTATTCCGTAAACTTATCTAGTGTAATATATTCTTTGCAATAAACTGCACAGAAAAAGTTATATATTTTGAATGTTCTATAGGTATTATTTTCGTTCCTGCTGGGGTTGGAGCAACTTTCATAGGTGGTGTTGTTGTCAAAAAGTTGAAGTTGAAATGTCGAGGTATGCTCAACTACTGCATTATTCTCGCAGCTTTGGGATTCTCCTCGTGTTTCATATTTCTCTTGCAATGCCCTAATACAATTTTGTTTGGATTGAATAGATTTCCTGAAGGGTAAGTGATTTTTTTTTTCATTTTTGTTTACTGTAAACATAAAATGAATATTTGTTTATGAGAATCAGTAAAATTCATAAACTATATAAATTAGTAGAAAAAAGATTAAGTAAAAGTTGAAAAACAGTGAGTAGGAGTGGAGTTTCTAACACAAAGGGTTGTCAAAGTACTATTTGGAGACTAAGAACTGTCTTCAAAATATTAATTTGACAATGTTCCTTGGTAGCAGCGGCATCAGTCAGGGGGTTTGAAGGGGAACTAGCCCTCACAAGTTTTTTGTCCTCCTAAATTAAAAAAAAACCTTCTTTTTGGCATTCTCATTTAAAAATAGCCTGTTTTGGTGCTTCATTGACAAAATGAAAAAAACAAACAAAATAAACCCCTTCTAGCTCTTGGAAAAAATAGTTTCGTCCCCCCCCCATAATTTACGTGAATTTGTGACAAACTTGGTAGTAGGAGATTCAGAAAATGAGGTGACGAAGCCAAAAACGAATCCTGTAGTTTTTTGTTTAACTCTGGAAAAACTTGAATTCTTTTTTCCAATATCCCATGGCAGGAAAACTGGTTTTATTTCACCTTTGTAAGTGCTTAAGCAAGCACGTTCATGTTACATCACTTATTCAAGTAAAAAAAAAAGCTTAATTACCAATTGTCCTGGCCATTAGTAATATACATAAAGCTTACTAATTAAATTTTCCTCTTATCTTTTTAAGATTATTTGGTCTTGACGCTCCACAATTCAACTTTACCTGCAATCAAGATTGCTTTTGCTCTACATCCCTGTATGATCCAATCTGCAGCTCTGACAATGTTCTTTATTTTTCACCTTGTTTTGCGGGCTGTGAAGCTCCTTCTGAATCAGGAGTAAGTTTGACATTTTAATCGTTTTTACTAGCTGAAATGGACACTAGTGTCAACAACCAAAATCATCAGCATCATCTAACTTTTAGTGTCGCTTGGCAAAATTTTCAAAATTCGTAATTGTTTTTTTTTTCAAAAACTGAGTCCTGTGGTGATGTAGTGGGTTTGACCTTAGCTTGTTAATACGGGACCCAGAGATCGAACCTGGATGTAGCAACACACTGCGGGGCTAGCGCAGGAACCTTAGTAGTCAAGAAGCATCGTTAATGCGATTTCTTTTTTTTACTTACTTTAGAAACTGAGATCAGACACTTATCATTACATTTTGCCTTATTATTTATTTATTTATTGAAAAACCCGTCAAATAATACAACAAGACGGAGCACTTAAAAGAAACAAAAAAGAAGACACAAACCGTAACAAACTGAAACAACAAAGAAAACGAATCACTGATTCACTGAATGAACAGATGGGACCATTCGTGTAGATTTCGGCGTATTTTTCTATTATGCTTTGCTATTCGTCTAGCGACGGCAACTTCAGGGTCTGCGACTTTAAAATTTTCAATTAAATGCGAATTAATGTACCACGGAGGTAGACGAAGCAAATACTTTGCAAAACGAAAACACATTGCTCTGATTATATTCTGGTCAGTTTTAGTGAGAAGTTTCCAGAAGGGCGTGGCATATAAAATGTGAGGAAGAGCGATGGCGTTATACAAGCTTGCTAGAAGCAGCCGGTTGAATCGGAGTTTGCACGATACAACTGAAGCGTAAGACGGTGAAATTCGTCGTTTAAGCTGTTCGAGGAGAAGTTTTCGGGTGTGACGGATAGACGAACCTATGGGTAAAATTCGATAAATGAGGTGATCCACTGTCTGGACAGAGCTAGAACCAAGGGCAATGGTAGGAACACAAAAATCAGTTTTCTAATTGAATAGGACGATTTCTGATTTTGAAGAGTTGAACTGAAGTCCAACTTTAAGATATTCGGCTTCAAGGATTTCGAAGATATCAATTGCCCACTGAAGGGTTCGGCTAAGATTCAGGATGTCGTCCACGTAACATACCAAAGACAAGGTAGGAGATGACAGAATCAGCGAAGATGGACATTGATCTTGTGCATCAAGGACACAGTTATTGAAAAGTCGGGAGAGGTGACTGCTCCTTGACGCGCTCCTTTCTTGACTGGAATTGATCGGGTATGCGGAATGGGGGTCAAACCCTTGTCAGGAGGTAGCTTCAGTCGAATCCGTAATCTAGAATACGGATTCCTGAGAGAACGAATGACAGCTAGATTCAACCCACGTTTATCGGCCTTCAAAAGCATCGCAGCATGGATTAGAGAGTCTAATGCACGTCTAATGTCGTGTCCTGCCAAATAAAGGCTCTCTCCAGAAGATTCGGCATCTATCAAGACATTTGTAACGACTGTTAAGGCAACAGCACATCCAGTTCCTCGCTTGAAGCCGATGTGATGCGGAGGAGTGTAGCATACTTTTTCAAGTTCCTGCATAAACAGAAACCCGAAGAGCTTGCACAGTGACGTAGCTGCAGTTATCGGACGGAATGCTGTACATTGAGTTTCAGATTTTCACTTTTTAGAAATGGGAGTCAGATCTCCGATGCAAAAAAGAGGCAGGAACAATCCCTTAAGAGAAAATCATCTGCATAAGCAGATAGAGATGTGCCGCGAGAAGTTTACCTCTGTGTTTCAAGTGGATCGCACTGACTTCGTCAATGCCCGATGAGCCTTTCCATTTGAGTCTACAGATGACATCTTCAACAGAGCGAGCACTGACGATAAAATCTTCATTGGGATGAGAAGATAGAAACTGATCCAAGGCAGCCTCGTAAGGTTGTTCAATGGAGGGGTCAGGAGCTGAGAACTCCGATTCGTAATGGGTATACCATTCATCTTCAGGGATGTTGGCTGGGGATTGTGAAGAAGAATTTTTTGCAGAACGAAAGACAAACCTGAAGATCATATTTCTATCTTGTTTGGCAAGGGCAGAATAATGATTGACTAGATTTTTCTGATGCCGAGCCAGGGCCATAGAAAACTTTTGCTTCGTGAAAATCCGTATGCTGTTCACAAGATTCATATTCAGACGTCCAAACTCTTTCCATACTGAAAACCAAAATTTTGCTTCACTACATGAAATGACGAGATCTGGATTTGGCGACCACCCGGGAATGATTCCTTTATGAATTCGTTGCAAAGGAACAGCTTGTTTTTCTGAGAAGCGGAGAGCATGGCAGATTTCTGTGCAATATATATCTAGACAAATCGAAACCTCTTTTTGAGGTGACTGAAGTGACTTCTGAAGGAGATGAAATGGGACGCTGATTTTATTCAGGACTGAATCTACCGACTCGATGAATAAGGCTTGATAAATTTTCGACCAGTTACGACAGTGTCGAGGTGCTGAAGGAGCAAGAGCTGTGGTTTGGTGACTAGAAGATGACATACCGACAGAGCAAGTTATGGGAAGATGATCAGACAACTGATAATCAAACACTACTTTTACTATATCTGCTCGCAAATCTGACGATACTACAACGTGGTCCAGGTTGGAAGTTCGCGAGGACGTGTGAACATACGTAAAATTGGACGATTTATCTAAAACACACAAGAAATAACTAAATAAACCCTTAACTAGTGTTGTACGCGGTGAAGCTTGAGAATTTGGCTCTGACAAATTACAATTAAAATCGCCGGTTATAATGCAAGGTAAACCTAAGTGTCGAATTTTGTCTATAGATAAACCTATTTTTTCACAAGAGAGCGTAAATTTACGCTCAGACTGGTAATTATTGTAGTCTGTGGGAAGATACACACTAATACACACAGAACAATCTACTCTCACAGCTAGATAATAATCATTTGCTTCGAAGATACTAGAACAGAGAGCTGATTTCACAAAAGTAATAAGTCCACCCGAGGGTCTGCCTCTATTGCTCAGCTGTCTAGCGGGTACACAGTAAGTTGTCATATCCTCAAGCTCAAGTATGTTCAGACCATGTTTAGTAACAAAATGTTCCTGGAGACAAATCACACTAAACTCAGAACGAAGGCTTTCCAGAACCGGAAGTTTATTAATAAAAGAGCCGTGTATATTCCACGATAAAAGAGTTATTTATGAGGCTAATAGTTCGAGGGCTTACTGATTTTCGGGTACTTCACCCTATAACAAGTATGATCCTGGTTTATGCAACCAACGCAAAAGGCTGCCTTCTGACACGGGGTATCGGACGTGGATTTGTGATTGGTGGAGCCGCATTTGGAATATAATGAACCGTTCTTAGAATTTGCGGCTAGGTGACCGATGGCGTGGCAATTAAAGCAGCGCCGAGTTAAGACCACAAACTCTTCAGCTGGGAGGCGTTCATATCCGATCTTCACTGAAACTTTGAGAAAGGTATCGAGGTCATTTTGTGTCGGAAAGTAGACTTTAAATGTTCGAGACTTGCAACACTGTAGGGTTTTATTACACTTGGGGATTAACTGTTTAAGAGACTGTTCGTCTAGATCCTCCGGCACTCGCTTGATCGCAGCTAAAAAAGCAGGTTCCTTGAGGGAGATGTTGAGCGACGGTTTCGCACGTATAGCTGCATCCACTATCTGGCTCGCGGTTTGCTTGGAACGAACCACGAGTTTCCACTCGGTATTAGAGCGGCGTAACTCGGTTATATCGCCGTTTGGACATGGGCACAGTTTGTCGATGAATGCTTTGCGTTCGCTTGGGCATTTTAAGTCTGTTGGAGGGTCTTTGAGTATCACAGAGTAAAGCGGCCTCGGGGGTGCGGCTTTGGACGATTGAGATTTATCTGGCAGGGTAACTGTAGAGCGGCTAGTATTTAGCATAAATCCTTTCAATTTTTTGGAGCGTTCGTTTACTTTGGATACCATTGTAGCATGAACTGCCTCACCGATTACAGCTCCTTCACACGGACTAAATATCACAAATTTTGGGATTGGTACATTTTGCTTTGCCGCAGAGACTAGCGACTTGCACATGTCAGTAATGTTGTCCTCATCTTTGGCATACGAAACCATCCGGCTTTGAATGTCCAACTCGCTGTGAAGGGTCTTTTTGGCTTGTATGATTGTACCATGTTCGAAATAGTTTACTGCACTTTTCACAATCTGATCGAATTTCACCCCTTCAGTGAGTGATCTGCTCAAAAAGTTCAGAACTGGGTTGAGTACTAGCTTTTCAGTTATCACTTTCACACAAAAACAGCCGAAATCCACTGAATCACACAATACTAGGAACAAGGGAAGTGTCGGGACCCGCTCACCAATTCCCCGCAATTTAAGGGTAACTAAATACCGGCAGGTACATACCGCGCTTGCGACAGGAACGCTCCCCTCTTCTGCTTATTGCGTAATATATGTTATTAGTATCGCTGCTATGCACAAATAGTACAATCCTCTAAGGTAATTAAATCGTTCTGTCTGAATCTCAGTACTTACTAAGTCACTAAATCACAAGGGAATTTAAATTCAAGCAGCAAAACTGTCAATAGCAAGTAAATAAAATAAGCCGATTATAAATCTCTGTAGGGAATCGCACAGGTTGAAACCTTACTTTCTTAAAAGGTTAATATGCAGAAACAATGTGTTAACACAACGAACTCTCAATCGAGACTGAATTACAACTCTCATTACAATAAAAAAATGCCAAGAGATGACAAACACTAGATGACTTCGGTGATGTACTTGTCGACACTAGTACCCGTTCTCACTGTTTGGTTACCCAAACTCTTTGGTTTTGTCTTCATCATAATTATCATAAGATTAGACACAATCAATATTGTAATTGTGTAAGGAACTGTGGTTCAATGGTATCAAATAAAATATTGATTTGGTTTGAGATATATTTTTCTATTAGTGGTCAATGCTTAAAACATCGAGTTAATCAGTGTTTCTGATTTTTCATATTATTAGAAGAAGATGATAGGAAGATGACTTAGTACATAATTGGTCTTCATACTGGCAATTCATAGTTATTTTGTTAACTTACTTTTTTTTTTTTTTTTTTTTTTTTTTTTAGCATCGTGCTAAGCAACTCCGATAATTTTCTTTGTTCTGAAGAAAGAAAGGGTTTATTTATTAACAATAAACATAACAGAAGCTGAAGTAAAACTTGAGTTTTTAAATTTTTAAAGGGAAGCTTTATTTTTAACCTTGTTGAGCAGGCTGAGAAACTCCTGGTTTAGAAATAAGGCTGTCGTTACACAATGAGCTATAGTTAAAATTTACCGCACCTTACTTCAGGAACTGAATTTTGTCACATTACATGCCATTTATTCCGTATCTGATTGTCAGCCAAAACTCGGTAAATGACGCTCTCAGAAATTATTCAATGGGAGCTAGCAAACGAAAATAGTATATAAATAAATTTATGGCTATGTTCACGTGAAAAATTAATTGAAAAATGAATCGAGTTCGGTTTTATTATCTCTTGTCAAGATTCGTCATTTCTAGTCTGTTATAGTTCTTGAATAATTTCAAACTAACTTGTGTAATTATCTACTATGATTTTACTATGAGTCCAATTTAATCCTTTTTTGTGTTGGGGCTTAACTAATATTTATATTCTCAGATATACCCAGCGTGCAAATGCATCACTGCAACATCGATGAACTATACTCTAAATGAAAACCTAACAGTCGAAGGAGTTGCAAAAGCTGGAAAATGTGTCAATGATTGTAATTCTCTGAACTTGTTTTTGTCAATGCTATTTCTACTAATTTTTGTAACGGTGATGAGCATTATGCCTGCGCTCTCAGCTACATTAAGGTACGTGACCCAGCCATCCCTCCTCTATCAATTTTTCTATATCTTTCTATGTTCGTTTCTTTATTTTTCTAATTTCTCTGAATAGTTTGTCCAAGTATTTATGTAATTAAATTCTTTATTAAATAAAAAAAAACAAGTTTTTTCAAATGAAAGTAAAAAGCAACATCAACACTTAAAAACGAAAAAAAATTATTAAGTATAAACAGGGACCTCCTCAACTCTCACCTTTTACGCTAAAGTCTTAAAATTCTTTAAAAGTTCTTCTCATTCAAATTCGACATCCTTGTGTATGAGCAGTGTTCCTTAAAGAATTGTGACAGAAATTCATACTTTAGCGTAAAAAGTGAGGGTTGAAGAAGGGACAGCCCCCCCTCATAGACGGAATAATTTCTGTTTCTTTTAAATTTTAATTTCGCTCCTTATTTTCAGTTAAGAAAAACTTGTATTTTTTTGTTTAATGTCTGATTGTTCTTCAAATCCCCTTCCCTTCCCTTCCCAGAGTGTAAAATTTCCCCTGAAAAATTCCGTCCGGAGTCTTTCTTCTCTATGGAAAATTCTCCCCGTGGGAAACCAGACCCCTCGCAGACCCCCCCCCTCCCAAAAAGAAAAACCGTATATTTCCCCCAACAAATACTGTATGTGAACAATGGGAAAATTACATGGCTTACAGTCCTATCCCCAGAGACTATGGATGGGGGATCGTGTCATCCCCAAAGGTATAGTTATTAGACTTTTCATTTATGTTGAATCAAATGGCTATCTCAAAATATTGGTCCGATAACTTTGGGGAAAAGGGTAATGAAAAGAGGGCTAGTTGCCCTCCAAACTTTTTGTTACTTAAAAAGTGTACTAGAGCTTTTAATTTCCGTTTGAATGAACCCTAGCCCGATCTTCTAGGACTATTGGTTTCATACAATCAAACATCTGTGATCTTTCATCTGACTGAAAATACAAAATTCCACATCTTTGTCGATAGGAGCTTGGAACCTCTACAGTAGGGCTTTCTGATGTACTGAATCTGATGATGTGATTTTCATTAAGTTCGCGTGACTTTTTGGGGCTGTTTCTCCACTTTTAAAAAAATCAGGCAAATTTCCTCAGGGTTGTAGCTGTTAATGGGTAGTATTAAACTTAATGAACCTTATATATTTAGAATCAACATAAAAAGCCAATTCTTTGATTTATATATTGTTATCAAAATTACATTGTTTAGAGTTTCGGTTACTATTCGGCTGTTTGGTTACTATTACTATTGCTACTTATTTTCAGTTCGTTGCACCGATCTGTTTGATGGTCTTTAATATGCTGGTTAGACTATAAATATAATATGCTGAATTATGATACCCACCTAAGTAACGGTATTTTAAATTTTCAGTTATTTTGTGTATGATTTGTTGACTAGTGAATATTCCACCAACCGTAGTCTTCTTATTCTGCATTGGTTGAATTATAAAAGGTCCACAAGCAAACTGATCAAAAATTATGAAAGTATATATTCATCATCATCAGAAATGGAAAAACTTGCAGAATGTAGTCCAATATTTTACCTTACTAAATACAAAAACTTCATATTTTATTATAGAAACGTGATTTTCTAGTTTTAGAAGTAAAATTTGTTTTTTGTCACTTTAAAGTAAGTTAACCAGTGATGATAGTGAAGAAGCGGAAAACAAATAAAAATTAATCCACGTGGTAGCACTGATCTGGACTACCATCAATACCTCTTTTAGCACTTCCATGTACTTGATTAGCACAGTTTATAAACTTATATTTGCAAACCATTCTATAGTTCTTCTTAAAGAAAAGAGACACGTAAAGACAAATTTGATAGTCGGCTTTAAAATTTCTGATAGCTAAGATAGACTGTAACATTCATAGGTGCGTCAAAGCTGACCAAAGAAGTTTTTCACTGGGACTTCAGTGGTTAATCATTCGATTGATAGGATCGATCCCAGGACCTTTAGCTTTCGGTACTGCTATTGATCAGTCGTGCTCTGTCTGGGATTCGGGGTGCTCAGATGTGTCTACATGTCTGGTGTATGACAATGCTGATTTGTCAAAGTAAGTTTTCATCCAGTATGTTTTTATAAATTAATTTAAAAAAAAAATTCCGAAAATTATTTTATTAGTATATTTTAAAAGGCATTTCAAATATTATGAAAAGCTTAAAAAATTGCCTTTAAAAGTAATAAAAAAACATGACATGATCTTACAAATAAAGAATACACAAATACAATAACTAGCAGTAATTTATTCAGAAGCTATTTCAAAAACATGAAACAAGTTATGGTATAAATGAATAAATAAATCTTAAAGCGAGTAATGCTTAGATTGAATATGAAAATCAAGCTCAAAACGAAAAGAAATATTTTCCTATTGAAGTATAAATGAAACTTAAAACGAACAGAAATTAAATAAATAATCAATGCAAAAAAACATACAATAAATATTAATGTAAATTAATAAATAAATCTTAAAACAAGTGAAACCTAAGTTGATATGCAAATCAAGCTTGAAACAAACAAAAATAGCTACAAACAAGTGTTGGAATATGATCTTCTTCCCTCAGTCTAAAAGTCTAAAACCTAACGCGTCCTCGGTGCTTTAATGAAAACCAATTCTAGGACTAATATTCTCTTTTGTGCTTGATATTGAAAATTATAATTAAAATGATAGTAACATTTTGAACTGATGAGCTTTCAGCAATTAATATCATTATACATCAAATATCCAGTTTAATTTATTAGCTCTTTTTAAGCTGTTCAAGATGAATATAGTTTCCCTACAAATAGAGGTTGGTACTCCGCTTCGTTTCCTTCCTGTAAATAAAACTCACAAACTTACACTGTAATTGGCGCTGCACAGAAAACGGATAATATTTCAAATACTTTCTTTTCTAGTTCCTACAACATTGAAAATAGAAATACAATTACAGTGAAATAAATTCTTGAACTAATGGATCTTTCAACAATTAATATTATTATACATCAAATATTCAATTTGATGTTGTTTATACTTTCCAAGACTGTTCAAGACGCATATAGTTTTCAGTAAAGCGCCAATGACGCAATATGTTTTAGACTTTTACAGTGAGGGAAGGAGGTCATACCCAAACTCTTGTTTGTGGTTATTTTTGTTCGTTTCAAGCTTGATTTGCATATCAATTTAAATTTCACTTGTTTTAAGATTCATTTATTAATTTACGTTAATATCTATTGTATGTTTGTTTGCATTGATTGTTTATTTAATTTCTGTTCGTTTCAAGTTTCATTTATACTACAATAGAAAAATATTTTTTTTCGTTTCAAGCTTGATTTTCATATTCAATCTAAGCATTATTCGCTTTAAGATTTATTTATTCATTTATATTATTACTTGTTGTATGTTTTTGCTATGATTGTTTAGTTAATTTCTGTTTTTGTTGCGCTTCATTTATTCTGTATTACTAATTTCTGGTCGTTTTGAGTTTTAATTGTAAAAGATATTTGTATCTGCTGAGCTTAAGTTTAAAATGGCCTTTAGTTTTCTTTGAAAAACTTATTTTTCGGAAAGTTTTTTTTTTAATTAATTTTTGTTAGTTTTTGATTGCAAAAAATTTCAAGTTTTTAAGAATTCTTTATTTCAAAATCAAACTTAAAAAAAAACAAATATTAATCAAAGTATCAAAACTGATATCAAAGTAATAATATCAAAGGGAGAAAATGGGTTTGTGTCAACCTCGGACTTTTTATTATCTGATGTTTGAACTATTTTTCACAAAATTGCCTATTTCAAAATTTTTATCGGATGGGCTTGGGGAGAAGAGGCGTGGGGGACTAGATTAAACTTCGGTCTGTTTTGACAATTTAAAAGTGAACTAAAACTTTCTATTTTCAATCAAATGAGCCCTGTCTGAAGTTTATATGAGTATTCCTTCTATAAAAACCATATATATCCCCTGATTATAACTTACAACGCCTTTCCGTGGTCCCTGGGGGTTTGTGTCGACCCTGGAGTTTTAAAATCTAATGGTTGAACTATTTACAACAAAATGATCACCTGAAATTTTTATCAGATGGGTTTGTCCATCCGATATACCCAAAGGCGTTGAGGGCGAGAAAGGTTACTTGCCCTCCGATCTTTTTTCACTCTGAGAAAATGAACTACAACGTTTAATTTCCATTCAAATGAACCCTCTCTGAAGTTAATACGAGCATCCCTTCCATAAGACCCATATATGCCCCCAGGGCAGAACTTACAACGCCTACCCCTGGGCCGTGGTGGGTTGTGTCAACACCAAAATTTTTGTTATGTGATCTTTGAACTATTTTTAACAAAATAGCTATCTTAAAATCTTTATTGGATGCATTTGAGAAAATAGGGTTTAGGGGGGGAGGCTGGTTACCCTCCAATATCTTTTGACGCTTAAAAAGTGAACTATAACTTTCAATTTCCAATCGAATGAGCCCTCTCTGAAGTTTATTCGACAATGTTGTCTATACAAAACCTTATATGCCCCCAGGGCATAAATTACAACCATTGCCCTGAGGGCTGGGGGGAGTTGTCATCCTCAAATACCTAATTTCCAGAACTCAAAACTACGTTTAATAAAATGGCTGTCTCAAAATTTTGATTGGATGTGTTTGGGGAAAAGGTGAGCGTGAGAGGGGGGTTAGTTGCCCTCAAATCAGTATTAAAAAGGGTACTAGCCTTTTGAATTTCCAATCGAATGAGCCTTTTTTGAAATTTCTACGACACCGTCTTCTATAAAAACCTTATATGCCCCCAGGGTATAACTTAAAACCCTTGCCTTGAAGGTTGTGGGGGAGTGTCCTCCTCAGAAACATATTTTCTATCTGTAAATCAACTACGCTGAACAAAATGGCTATCTCAAAATTTCGATTGGATGTGTTTGGGGGAATGATGGGCGTGGGGGGGGGGGTTAGTTTCCCTTCAGTCACTTTCGATTATTAAAAAGGGGCACGAGCCCTTTGAATTTCTAATTGAATGAGCCTTTTCTGAAGCTTTTACGACAACGCCTTCTATAACAATCTTATATGCCCCCAGGGTATTACTTAATACACTTGCCCTGAGGGTTGTGGGGGAGTTCCCTCCTCAAAAACATATTTTAAATTTGGAGATCAACTGCGCTAAACAAATTAGCTATCTCAAAATTTTGATTGGATGTGTTTGGGGGAATGATGGGCGTAGGGGGGGGGGGCATAGTTGCCCTCCCATCACTTTCGACTATTAAAAAGGGCACTATCTCTTTGAATTTCCAATCGAATGAGTCTTTATTGAAGTTTCTACGACAACGCCATCTATAAAAACTTATATGCCCCCAGGGCATAACTTAAAACCCTTGCCCTGAGGGTTGTGGGGGAGTGTCCTCCTCAAAAGCATATTTTCTATCTGGAAATCAACAACGCTGAACAAAATGCTATCTCAAAATTTTGATTGGATGTGTTTTGGGAAATGAGGCATGTGGGGGGGGGGGGTAGTTTCCCTCTAATCACTTTTGACTATTAAAAAGGGCACTAGCCCTTTGAATTTCCAATCGAATGAGCTTTGTTTAAAGTGTCTACGACAACTCCTTCTACAAAAACCTTATATGCCCCTAGGGCATAACTTAAAAAGCTTCTCCTGAGGGTTGTGGGGGAGTGTCCTCCTCAAAAATATATTTCCTATCTGGTAATCAACGATGCTGAACAAAATGGCTATCTCGGAATTTTGATTGGATGTGTTTGGGGGAATGATGGGGGGGAGGCTAGTTGCCCTCCAGTCATTTTCGACCATTAAAAAGGGCACTAGAACTCGATTTCCAATCGAATGAGCCCCTTTTGAAGTTTCTACGACGACCCCTTGCATATGAAGTGCCTTTGGGAAAAAAAAAATTAATAAAATATTAAAGCCGTATGGCCTTTACTATAGGCAACGCTACAGCGTTGCCTCTGTTTACTTGGTTTAAAAGGTTATATCAAGGACTCAGTATTAAACTTCAAAGCCCTGATACCAAACATTGCTGACACTCAATATTTATTGGGACAACCGGGTACTAGCATCTAGTTGCTACATTTTCGAAATATTTCAGCCATTGCCATCTTTAAGATATATGATCGCAATAATATTGAGCTGAAACTGCCTGGCTTGTCTTTTTTGAAAATGAGGTTGTCATCAGAAAGTTACGAATTTTCCCAAATTGCTCACTTCGTCTCTCGTACTTCAAAGGGCATTTTCTGCTTTCTCTTTGGTTCTCAAGATGTTAAAAATTTCAACTCTTCACTAAATACATTTTATCTCATATACTAATTTGCAGAAATAGCTGGAAACGAGCCCTTTTAAAACCAAAAACTGTTGACGACGCATCTTGGCCACTGAAAAACAGTTGAAGAGCTCAAGAGGCATGTATTAATTTCCCCTCTTTTGCAAAATATATATCGTGCAACACAACGTTTTTTCAGTTACGGCAGCTGATTGGTCTTCAGGGTTTTACCCCCCCCCCTCCCTTAATTTTTTGTCTAAATCGTCAAAACATAACAAACAATTCATATAAACAAATTTTTTATGCATTTCTAAAAGTTTTTATTGTACCCTCCCCCATCCCCCCCCCCCTCGCCAAAAAAAACTGGATGTGCCCTTATAGTCAATAGATCAAAAGCTATTTTTGTGGATGTTGTTAATTACATTCTAAGTATATGACTAGCTAAAGTTCAATGTTTGATGCCTCAAAATGTGCTTTAGAGCTTTTTTTTTTAAAAAGAGATGAGTAAAATGATATTTGGTTCAAATTTTAGATTTTGTCTTGTTACCATTTTTTTTCAATCATTTTCATACTTGAGAGTTAATTTTTAAAGATTTCACTTGCGCATATAGAACAAAACTTTAAATCTTGCCAAATAATTATCTATCCGGTAGTTGGGAAATTAAAATGTACATAAATTGCAAACTCGTTAACCAAATTAATACAGCAGTCAGGTGGGCAGACATAGGACCAGAGATGTGGCCCGCACCCCCTCAAGCCGAAAGTTGAGAGGATCTAAAACTAAACCAAAGACACTATGTGTATCCAGTTTTGTCCAAAGGGCATACCTGCTATAAATCAGGAACGTATAAGGGCAGTAAGTTAAAAATGTCAAGGTATGTTGAATCTGAAATTGAGCTAAATAAAAATGCACTCTATGCATCCAAGGTTGTTAAAAGGGTGTACTTGTAATATCTCAGAATTAGGTTCTTAGAATTAAGTCGAAACCCTTAGGGTATGTGAAGGGGATAGTTTATTAATATTTGTATATACTCAAAGCTGTAACATGATAGAGGGTTAGAATTCCGCAAGCCCTAAAGAAAACCAAAGATTATGGAGACTTTCAACCCATATATTTGAATATTATTCCCTAACCCCAAAGCATTATAGTGCAACTATTATTACAAAATGTTGCAAAATTTTGTCCAATGTATAAACAGTAAGCTGAAATCTGGATTCTTATGGAGAAAAACGAAAAAATTTTAAATATTCTTTTCTTAGCAACTGAAAAAAATTATTTCAATTAAAAATGAATAAAAATTATTTAAAAAAAAACTGTTCCACAAATGTAGTTTTTCAAAGAAAAGTAAAGGGCTACATTAAAGCAAGAATGAACAGAAATAAAGTCAAACAATTGTTCAAGCGTAAAACTACTATAAATAAATGAAACCTAAAATGAACAGAAACACAATAAATAACCAAGTCAAACTCAAAACTACCACAAAGAGAGTATTACTAACGCCCCACCCCCCCGTGCCATTTAAAGACCAGAAATAATTTGCACTCTACTGAAAACACATTTTAAACTTTTATACTTTTTATGATAAATATCAGGTTGTAAATTAAACTGTCAATCTAAATTCAGCTGTTTTTCTTCACTAATCTTGGTTATGATTGGGATTTTTTTAATAATATGAGAAAGAAAAACAAATAGCTCCAAATATAGATTGTTTTCAGTCAAGTGCAAATTACCTTCGGGTCTTCAGAAGGCACACGAGGCGATAGCCCTACTCCTCTTTGTGGTAGTTTATCCTTGTTTTGAGTTTGACTTGGTTATTCATCATAATTTCTATTCTTTTTAGGTTTCATTTATTTATCAATGGTTATTTTTCTTTGAAAAACTTGTTTTGAAGAAACCATTTTCTTATTATTTAAATAAAGGTCTGAAATAGTTACCAGGTTTTGGTTCCTTATGGCTGTCATGCAAGCCGAAGCTGTTGGGTTTGCTCAGAAATCTCCATAAATGTTTATTATATACTTTTGGCTTTGCATTTTTAATTGGTAATACTTCTTGATATAACTTTTTCCCTATCTACTGCTCCCTCTTTGAAAGGTCTGCCTAACATCCTCCTACTATTTAAAATGACTTCCTGCCCCAAAACGAAGCACAACAGAAGGCCCACTTTTGGGCCTTCTGTTTGAAGCAAAACAATTGAAGCAAAACAAAAAAAAAAATCCCAAAGCACACATTTTTTTTTGCCATCATTTTGTATTTTGCTTTATACAATTTGGCTCTACTGATTTTAGGTATGCTAACTGATTTTGTTGATATTTGAAAAAACAATTCTATGAATTTTGTCAGTTTAAACCATATTTTTGTATGACAAAAGAAATTCTTTTAAGAGGTATTTGAGGCTTTTGAAGATTGAAAGAAACTTACACTGGCCCCGCTTTGTTATCAATTGTATACTTTACAGGAAAATAGAACCTTGTCAATCCAAAAGTAGAAACTAATCTGAAATGGAGATTTATTTTCATGACTACATATGTCAATAAACAAGTCGACGACCGGTAATATAACTAGCTTATAGGATAAAATTTATTCATATTGAGAAATTCTTCATGTTTCTTCATGCTGATCCAGCCTGATATACCTAACAATCATGCCATTTGATTACAAGTAGCTTTGGAATTTCTTGAAGGTAAAGAGACTCCTAAGCAGCACAAGAACTTTCAAAAATTGAAAAGATTGCGCTTTATGATCCATGATTTTCTATTACCTTCTTTTAAAACAAAGATCCTTTTTTTTTCAGGAACACGTTGTTGATCACCTTAATAATGAAAAGTATATCCATATTCTTTTTCACTACTGCTGCACTATTCTATCGACCACCTCTCATAAAAGAAGAGACAAAGCCTACAGAAGACCCTAATACGAAAGTTTACGATAATCCGGTGCTTGATGTCGACTTGTGAATTTTGCTGATGAATTTTAAAATAACAGAAAACGACGTACAAGCTATACTAATAAGCTTATACATCTACCTTAATAAACATACATCTTTCGAAAATGTATCCTCCACTAACTGCATGATAAATCACACAATGGGATATCTGGATAATCAAAACATTAGCCTTAATCTATGCACTTTCTGCAATCTACGGAGTTTAGTCACATGTGCAACGCTGCTATACATTTATAGCTGTTGGTTTTTAAACAGATCCCAAAATAAAATAAACAAGAATCGTCTACTTAATATAGGCTAGCATAAGATTATAAGCTATGCAAGATTTGTATCCTGAACTCAATATACAGTAAAATAGTTATGAGCTAAGGCCTGTGTTTTGACTGTCTGAATTTACCAATTGTCTTTTTCCTCGTGGGGTTGCACGATAAGCAGAAGAAAATGATCTAGATGGCCTTGGGGCATATGATTTGGCTTGGGTGAATAGTTAACGGAGAAAGATGGAAGATCATATTCTGAGTGCGCCACAAGTACAAGTATAATAGAGACAAAATTAGAAGACGGAAGCCTCTTTCTTGTTTTAAACAAAGCCTTCGAAACAATTTTAATAAATAATTGATCCTACTCTCTAGTGTTCAATTTAACGGACCAATTGTAATTCCTTATGGAAAATCAATAAGATTGCAAAAAATAAAATACGACAGCCGAAAAAAGACTGTTCAACTAAATTGATTTTTATGTAATACCCCAATGCTTACATATAAACTTGGAAATAGTGGGTCAAATTCATGTGCTTTGGTCCCTCAGGAATGAATCCCTGATACCTCGTTTCGGGGTATTGCTTAGAATTCAAACTTCCAGGGGCCAAGAGGCAGGGTCCCAATATAAAAAGTACTATACATAGGATTATAATTGCTGATTCCAAATATATATAGCTCATTAACATTAATACTGTTACCCATCAAAAGCTATGAGCCTGAGAAAATTTGCCCGATTTTCGAAAACGGGGAAAAACACCCGCGAAAATCCTCGCAGTCTTAATGGAAAATACACCATTAGATTCAGTATAACATAGAACCCACTATAGAGGTTCCACACTCTTGTATACAAAATGGGTTATCTCAAAATAAAACCCAAATTTGTCCCTTTTTAAAATTTACATGCCATGAAGCGGTCAATTTCAAGCAAGTAGTAAGTGGTCAATAAGAAACAACTTGAAGTTATTTACTTTCTTCCGCTTTATTAGAAAAAATTTCTTAGCTAATATCCTAAATTTGCCTTAGCATTATCCCAAACTTAACCAATTCGTTTTCTTCATCTTTATTGAAGGGACTACCTTGTTGTTGTTATATTGAAAAGGCATAATAACCTCTCAGTTAAAAATTTCTATTTCTTTACATAATCAAATAGGCAATATTAACTCAAATTAGGTTATTTTACAGCAAATATATTTCGCAGGAGAGCGGAAAACCACCAAAACATTTAAACAGTATATTAAAATGACTTTTTCATCCAAATCGTCGCTTAAGATTACTTATAAAAAAGTCAGAGAAACAAACTTAAACATTTTTTCGTAAACATCTCTGCTATGCTAACTCTGGGACCTTTGTTAGTGAAACGACATACGTTGAACAGCCTTCACTATTTCTGCAGAATAAAGATACAGTGAAGGTGTCAAATATTTATGATCGTTAAAAATTGAAGTGAATGTAATAGAGAATAGTATCCTAAAATAGGAGTTTGCAAGACTGTACCCAGGATTTTTTTTTCGGAGGGGGTTTTACTCAAAAAAAAGTTTCGGGGGTGGGGTTTACACAAAAAAAAACACAAACGCATAAAAAATTTGTTTATATCCATTTTTGTTATGTTTTTACGAGTCAGACATTTTTTTTTTTTGGGGGGGGGGTTCAAACCGGGTACTCCCCCCCCCCTTGATACGGCCCAGGGAGTTTGTGATGTATAACACTACTCTCAACTGTACTTCTGCTACAGATTTATTGACACAGTACATATCATATGATATAGAAAAAGCATTTCCATGCACGATGAAGCAAACTGCCACTAGGTATGCAACGAGAATGTGAAAAGGAATAGTTTTAATAAAACTGCACCTAAATAACAAACTTCTTCAAACATGTTAGGACATTTTTGTCGGTGGTATGTAAGAAAAAAACAAGGAATCCGTCAAAGCACATGTCCAGAGCTATTTTTGATTATTACAATGATAACCTGCTCTGATGACAAAAGAGTCGGAGAGACGTAGGGTTTTTAATTCATGAAATGAAGGCTTTTTGGTGTTAATTCCCTTTGTTGAGTGTCTATGTGTTATAGATTTAAGATATTTTCCAAAACCATGCTGCCTTTTCTCTGAAAATACAGTTTATCGCTCATACTCGCACGTCTTTAAACGTATTGGGATAAAATTCCACGTAGGTCCATCCCTTAAATATTTTAACTGCCCTAAACAATTGCCATTCTTACTTCTAATTACTTTCAGAAGAACATACTAACATACGATTTGATACTGTATCTGTTACAGTACTATCCCATAAGAAACCAAGAAAGGAAAGGATATAATAAATGAAAAAAAAATCAAATAGGTGAAAAAACGAGGAACTTTATCAGCCAGTGGTAAAACATGAAGACGAAAACAAGCAAATATTTCAACAAGGACCTCCGCCAAGTCGTCCTCAGTGCTCAAAAAAAAAAAAAAAAAAAAAAAAAAATCGAACCTTTTGTACTTGACGAAAAGAAAGCAGATAATCTAATCTTACGGTATGTATAGCCAGTGTGGTCTCAGATCATGTTTACTATCCCATAGTTAGAAGTTTTTGAAATATTTAATGAAAACAATTAAGCCAGTAGAATTGATCTTAGTATTCGCAATCCACATATCAGACATCATTTCAATTTGGAAAATTATTCCAATCTGATTTTAATGTCCGTACAACGAAGGTTCTTTCCGTGTTCCTTGCTCTAGCTGATTCATTGCGGTTATCAGGTCATATGTGATCTCTTCAGTAACTTGTGAATCGAATCTGTAAAGCATAAGCAACTTTTTTGAATACAAATAATTACGCTACTTTTCAGTCAGGCACATACGTGAAATCTTCATCCATAAATTAAAACACAAGTAAATCAAGTGAAAGTTATAGATTATTGTGAAATATTCGTAAGAATCATGATATTGGGGTGGGGGAGAGTGGAGATCCAAGACACCCTCTTTTAAGCACATCCGTTACTTCAGCATCTCTTAGGATTTTTTCAAACCGTGAACAATTTATCTTGCTTCACATCATCATCATTAAAAATTATCATGACTCCCTTAATGAAAAAGTTTTGATACTATTGCGTAAAAATGAAAGTAAACCATGACCTATGAATTCATTCTGATTGAATTACTCTGATTGAAGTTTGAGAGTAACAAGTGAACAGTAATTACTATACAAATATAAATTGGGTAAGAACATTGCTGTATAGCAAAGTATAATAACCTACGGAACAAGTACTGACAAAACCTATCCTCTCCACACAAAAAAAGTGACCCTTTGTATACCTATGCGAACCTGGCAACCAAAGTATAATCACCACGGAACAAGTACGTCACTCGTCGCCTGAATCACGCTCTAGCATAATTATTGGCCAGAGCAAAGTACTTTGGCTCAGAGCAATTAAGTAGTACAGCATTTTGCGTCTAGAGGCGCTGAGGTACACGGGGTCACTTTTGGAGAGTTTTGTCAGTACTTGCTCCGTAGGTGATTATACTTTGTTGTATAGTTCTGTTTATTATTTGTTTGTTAAATACCATCAATGGAGAATCAATTTTAATAATCAATTCTAATAACAAATTCTATTTTAAGATCCCCAAGCCTTTAGTGGGTAATATGGAACCAATCTCTTTGCAAACGAGGTTAAACCTGATGACAATATTTCTAGTTTTGTCAGTAGGCTACAGTTCTGTATTTGTATTTCAACGTCAGTTGACTTTAAGCAAAGTCAAGATAATTTTAGTAAATCCAGAAAAGAAAAAAAAGCGGTGAGTTCTGCCGAGAATACCGTTCAACCCTGCAAGTAACAATTATTATTTTAAGTTTTTTAAATTTGACAAAAAATAACAGCTACCACGTAGTTACTTTACTAGACTATGGGTATTAAAAGTGGTTGTATCCAGTCTTGGCCCCTTTCTCCCTAAAAGAGCTATTGGTTCTCATTTCAAGCTAAAATATTTGCTGTAAGAAATTCCATTTTGATGAATCAAAGACTGGGTGTTGCAAATCAGCAACAGATGTTGCAGTTACTATTATACTTCTTGGACTTAATAAAGGCAACATAAAATTAAAGAGCTTATTTTCTGTTGCTCTACTTGATTACTTTCGTTTGTATATTTTTTTATGCCTCCATATTATATATTTGAATTGGCCCGAGAATATGGCTGCTGTTCTTGAACTCAATTTTAATATATTGCTAATAAAAATTTCTGATTTAAAAATTAAAACCTGTTTTATCAGCTTTTAAGCTAGTCTTCAACCTGTTACCAGAGGTCCAGAGTCATTATTAGTACAGACAATGGTAGGTAATTCATCTAGTGTGTCAGCATTATTGTTATAACTAACTCACTAGCAACTCACTCCAGCAAAAGGCCTACTGGGACCAACACAGCTGCTTACGATCCTCCTCCATCCCAATCTATTCAAAGCCTCCCTCTCTTTACACCTTCCCAAGAAGCTTCCATTTTCCTCAAATCTTTCCTTACGACATCCTCCTACCCCATTGGGGGATAGCCTGATTTTCGTTTGGCCCTAGACAGTTTGGCCCTTTCTCACATTATAGCCTTAGAACACGGAATCGAACCACATTTTTCGTACAGCTTACTGTTTGAGTTACGGTCAGTCAGTCGGGTACCCAAGACAAACCAAAGGAAATTTCTCTGGAAAATATCCAGCAAATCTGCCTCCGTTTTTTGGAGCGCCCATGCTTCAGAACCGTACGTGACCACTGTCATCCTTGTAGCTTCCAATATTCTAATCTTGGTTCGCAGACTTATCTTCCTATTCTTTCGAACTTTTTTCTGAAAAAAAACACCCTGGGCCTTGTCTGTTCTACTTTTAAGATCTTCACTGCAACCACCTCTTTTACTAATTTCACTGTATAGGTAAGTGAAGCTGTCCACTTGATCGATCGTCTCGTTACCCATCATCACCTCTTCACCTTCACTTATTCCTAGTCTTAACGACTTAGTATTCTTAACATTAAAATTCAAATCTATTCTTGCACAGTGAACTTACAAAACCTCAAAATTTATTCGTTTTGCTAACATTCTCATCTAAAATGCGTAAATCTTCAGTTTAATCTAAGCCTAGGAGAGTTTTCATCCCCATTTGGCTCTGTGTTCTTCCGTTGCCTTTGCTGTGCTCCTTAGGGCTATTCAATCAAAATGGTTCATATAAATGGGGATGGAACGAAACCCTATTTAAATAGAAGCTTGAGCCCGTATTAGTTTTATATAGTCATGGAGCTTTACAGTTACTATAAAACCCTCTTTTAGGTTCACTTGCTTTCTATTCTTTCATATTGTACTAAAATATCACGCCAAAAAAGAGTTTAAAACATCGAATGCGTGATGTGTAGCTTTATTGAGTAAAATAGCAAAATCAGCCTTTGAAATTAGCAAACTGTCGTGTTTTTTTTCGTAGAACTGAAGACAAGTTACTCAGAACAATGTTAATCGTAGGATTCAGCCCCCCCCCCCCCCCCACTGCTCGTACCGGTGTTATTAGATCCAGAAGGCACTTCCAAAAGGATACTTTTAAAGGCTATACTGACTTACTTATAAGAAGGATGACTTCGAACGAAGTTCCTGATCCATGCAGCAGCAGTTTGCAATTCTCCACTTGCTCGTCCAGAAATAAGCCTCAAGTAATCATGAAGTCTTTGATGGGTTTCAGCTTCAATTTCAGTGGCATTTAGGAAGCTTTCAACCAAAGGAATAATCCCAGGAAAATAACCATCCTATCGTCAAAAAAATATCATTGGATATTCAAATGTTAAAAGAGGGTCAATTCACACATAAATTTCATTTACGGTCTTCTTAGTAGCATTTTTGAATTTTAAAAATGAAACTAAGAAAGTTTCTTTAAGCTCAAGCTATACTGCGTATGTTTTTTTTCAATGTTTTGGGGAAAGCCTTCATTCGTTATTATTTAAACTAGATACTCGATCCCCGAAATATTTTACTTTGTAATTCCTTTGATTTCTAAAAAAAATTCTCTCTTTTTTTTTGTAGCATACATAGAAGTAGCCACCATTAAGAAACATCGCCTGAAGGTATAGAAAAAGTTACAACGCAAGTCATTATTCAGCTTACCTATAGAAATGACTAAAAAAAAATGACTAAATTCTATTAAAATGACTAAATTCTGAATTAGGAAACCAATATACGACGTTGTACACTCTCAAGACACCATCATAAGAAACAACATAAACACGCTTATATTTCTTTCAAACAAAAAGGCGAGCTAGTCAGTAGAAGCAAGGATATAAGTAATATAAAATAAATAATAACACCTTTGTGTGGGTATCGATCATAAAACTGACAAAAATGCCGGTAAGCTTTTGGCTTGTTTCGGTTGCATTCGGTAAGTCTCACAAGAGTTGGTAAAAATGCCTATAAGGCTTGATCATGTAACTGGCCACAAGATCCCTCCCCTCCCTCCCTCTGCATATATTCTTGTGGTCACCTTAAATCTATATACATGAAGGTACTAGCATATCCTCTATGCTATTTTATTCATGTTGCTGGTATATCAGAATAAGCAAGTCGTGTCCTATTCTCAGATATCTGTTAATTTTTGGTTTCTGAATTAACAAGTCACATTTCCAATTTTAGATCTAAAAGGGCACTGACCTTGTATCGAAGCACCATTTTTAGTTCGAATTTTAACTGTTTTGTTTATGACTATTAGCTTTTTTAAGCTCTCATTCCACTTCAAAGAGTTATTATCAGAAAAATTGTACGCATACATTTCAATTTCCGGGATCCTTACTGAATTTTATAATTCTATATGAATGACAAAGCCTCCATAAGATTATGGAATTTTTTTTTATTTACTATAATTTTTGGAAAAACGAATTTTATTGTGGAATTTTATGAAGAAGGCTTTACCCCCAGCTGTTCTTCGGTAGCTAATGGCCTTGGCACTTGCTATACCAACATCTGCGGCCTGTCATCAAATTCTTGATAGTGTCTTTATTATAGAAATTACTGTTCTATAATAAATTAAATTAAAAAAAACATTTTTTTTAACTGAAAGTAAGGAGCAACCTTAAAACTTAAAACGAACAGATATTACTAATTATAAGAAGGGGATTGCCCCTCCTTAACACCTCGCTCTTTACGTTAAAGTTTTTGGTACTTTAAACGACACACACACATATATATATATATATATATATATATATATATATATATATATATATATATATATATATATATATATATATATATATATATATATATATATATATATATATATATATATATATATATATATATATATATATATATATATATATATATATATATATATATATATATATATATATATATATATATATATATATATATATATATATATATATATATATGTATATATACATATATATATATATCTATATATATATATATATATATATATATATATATATATATATATATATATATATAGAAAGTTGCTCCTTACTTTCAGTTGAAAAAAAATAGTTTTTAAAAATTCAATTTCTGATTGTTTTTTAAATAATTCCAGGGAATATGGCCCCACTTCTATGGAGAAATCTCCCTCCTAATGGAATATCCTCTAGACAATTCAATTCCAGTAAAAAATTTACCCCTGACAATTACCCTTAACAACTCCACGCGTAAAATTGAGACGGAAAAGAGAAAGCAAGACATATAAAAAAAATTTTGTATAGGAATTCTGGCAAATTCCCCCATTGTATAATTTCCCCCGACAAGTTCACCCCCTGGAAACTTCCCTCCCCGTGTAAAAAAAAAATTCATATAATTCGCCCCCCCCCCACCCAAAAATGTATGCACGCTTGCCAATAACAAGTACTATGCGTAAATGTACCGGGAGTAAAACACGATGTATTTAAAATACCAAAATAAAGTTCCTTCTTTCTAAAGATAATTCCGACTCCTATAATTAAGCTAAATCTAGTTTCAAACATGAAAAGTCCTTAATCAGCAAAGAGAAAAAACCGCAGTTAGCCTCAGACAAAGAACGGCGCTATCCAAGCTTTGGATTTCGCTAAGACAGTGAGCAATAAAAAGGTGCTAAGCACAATATTTCTAAGGAAGTTTAAATGATAAGAACCGTGCGAACGTTTGAATCATCAGAAATATTTAAAACAATCTATTGGACGAAGGGTTCGCATCCTTGTGCCACTTGGGCCAATGGTGAACCAGTTCTGACAGCTCAGAAAAAAACTACATTTGATAGTGGGGAAAAAGTGCTTTTTGAATATATTCGTATTTGAGAATCAGGACCGCTTAGACAGAATTACTCGGCGTACGATCTGGGCAATTCTTTGATTGTTATATCTCTGTCACCATTGTTGTCGTTTGAAGTGACTCACTGCTGTGCACCTAAATATGTAAGTCCCAAAAAATCTATTGTTTTTCACCTGTGTTTATTTCATTTTATTTGTCTGCATCTAGTCTGATAACAGGTAATTAGTTCGCAAATCTCCAAGGACGTTCCCAGGGAATCTGATCCCCAGATCGCTCGAAGTAAACAGGTCACATTTATATGGCTAAACATGCTATTTTCTCTCAATAATTGAGGGTGGCGCGGTTATAAATTTACTTCACTCCTTATTGTTGTGGCGCAGGGATCGATGGCACAATCTTTGGCGCTATAAGCGGCGCTATCGGAGAACTTATAAGGTGTAAGTTCGCAGTTTTAAAGTACGATATTAGATTTGACGCGGTCAATATTTATGACCACAATGAAGCACAGTCCCTTTCTTTTATAGCTAATAATTTCTTTATAGCCACATTCTTTATAGTCATAAAAAAATCTTCATCGCTACAAATGGCACGGTCGGAAATTGGAGGAAAACTTGCGAACTAATTAGGCTATAAAACTTTGTAATTTAAATTTAATCATTAGGGAGATACAGACATATAAAAATAGCGATTAGGCCTATAACCGCTAAGCTACCACAGGAAACCCTTTAAAATATCTCATAGGAGATAATAGCCTCCCCCAAAATAGGTTAAGTAAAAAATAAATTTATTTCGAATTATTCAAACAAAAAAAAATGGCAGAGGATTTAGAAGAAAAATTAATGGCGCAAAAGTTAGTCGCGAAAAACATAGAAATTGCAAAATCTATCCCTCAGTACAATGGTCAATCAGATATTGACGAATTTAATATCCAATTGGCCCAGTTTGTACAACTAACAAAAACAGAGCTAGAAGCGTTAGTCGACATGCTCCTACTACGATTAAAAGGCCAGGCCTTAACCTTTCTAAAACAGATTGAACATACCAAGGCAATAACGCCAACTTTCCAATAAATACGGTGGACAAATTGTTAAAAGCATTTAAAGATAGATTTATAGAAACCAGTTCCATAAATAAATTAAAACACGGAACGGTGAGCTTTGACTATTCACAAAATATAAGAGAATATCTTGATAATATACGCATTTCGGTAGAGTAAAAATATGGAACTGGTTCTGGGCAACTGTATGAAAAAGTCATACTTAATACCTTCTTGCAAGGGCTACCCTCAAAACTATATACAGTGGTAATATCCAAAAATATTCAGACGTTGAATCTCGCAGTTCATGAGGTAGAGCGATTGATCGAAGTCGATACGACGGTCACAAATCACAGTAAGGCAAAAATAAATAGCCTAGGCGATTCAAATGCGAAAATAAACTTCAAGGGCGATCAGGCATCCCCCGATTTCTTTTCAAGGGATAACTCCCCAGTGCCACAAAGAAATAAAACGCAAGAACCCGCTAGGCAAAAAAAAGTACGTTTTCAGCCTGTCAAACAATCCAATTATAAAAATAACCATACAATAATAAGATGCTATAATTGCAATCGGTTTGGGCATATCGCGAGAGAGTGCCGTTATGTCCCCAATCGCATACCAAGAATTGCTGTCGGTAGTACGCAAAATTACGGCAACCATTTGTTCGGAAGAACAAATTTTAGCGCCGGTGGTGCACTAGGCTATAACCAGGGAAGATTGCGCCAATCAGTACCTTACAACGCGTACCAAAAAAATTTTTGTACCCCTCCTCCCAATAGACGTATTAATTACCGATTTGAAAACCCAAATACTCGCCAAACCCAATATAATGCGAGAATGCTATATAGAAATCACGAAAATTTGCCGATGGGAAATGAAAATTTTGCAAGCCAACGGCATTGGCAGTCAGCGCCAGCAAGCGGTACTGACACAGGACATCCACGTTACCATAATAATACATGACGAAGGCAGACAGACGTAAATCAATTAGATATGCCTACGGAAACTCATACGTCTGAATATTTATTACAGGCACCGACACATGAAATAAATCCTCAGGGAAACGTTTCAGACCCCTCATAAATATAAATTGGACCCAGAGGGTGCCCGAAATATTTAATAGGTCCAAAACAATGGTAGTGCCGTCTTGTAGTGATAATAATAACACGTTACCTATATTTAATGATTTTTGTGCAAAAAATGTTTACTTTTTAACTTTGATTGACTCTGGTGCAACGATTAGTATCATAAACAGATGCGTATTTAACATGTTGCCTCTGCATATTAGGCGACAGAGGAACCCTAATAATCCCAATTTAAGTAGTGTGAAAGGGCATAATTTGGATACAGGAGGTTCAACTTCCCTAAATGTAAGAAGAGACACTAGGACCTTACTGACAAATTTTATAATATGTGACAAATTCCTATATAAAGCACTCAAAAGTTCAAATGTTTTAAGTTTCAAGAGAGTACTATTAGATATAGCAAATAAGAAGCTTTTCTACCCGGCTAAGGGAGGTAAAGAAATTGCTACCTTAAGAAATTGAAACAAGGGATACGAAGACAACATAAAAGTAAACAAAATTTCTGACGGTATAATGTTGCAATCTTCTGAACCTCAGGTCTCGCAAGGAGGAAAAGGAATAATCAGAAACTTGTTCAATTATTCTGAGAGACATTACAGAGATCAAGTTAACATAAAAGACAAGGATATAGAATCAGAGAAAATAGAAATAGCAGATGTGCGACAGTTCAGGTCAAACGAAATCAAGATAATTGCTGACTTATAGGAAAACATAGTGAAACCCAACCTGACGCTACAAGATGCATAAATTGCGCAGCATAGCGCCAGTATGAATCTAATAAACAATGAAAATAAAGAGCAATATTACGGTTTCGCGATAAGGAAAACAAAAGTCCCTCCCAAAACGATGCAAAAATTCAAATATCACAGATGATTGAACCAGTGGTTAGCAAATCCGAAATATGGTTTGCGACCCCATCTGAAATTCCCGAAAATCTGTTATGCGAGGAACAGATTATATCTTATGACAAAGGAGAAGGTTTTATTTGGGTAACTAATAACCACGAAAATGATACAATTACGATAAAAAAGGGGACGTATTTAGTTCAAATCCAGGTTTTAACGGAGAATGATTTAAATACATGGGAAAATTCTAAAAGAAACCTAGTTAATGGCATTAAAACCTCAAATAACAGGTACCCGCTAACTAAATTGCAATTTTTAAAAAAAATTTAATATGGATCATATTACGAACAAGGAACTTAAGAACAATTTATGCTAATTATTATGGAATTTTAAAGATGTATTCTCTGCATCTGAAGATAACATCGGGCTGATACCGTTTTATGAACCTCAATTTTAACGACTGGTAATACTGTAGCGAAACAGCCATATCGTGTGCCATATAAGCACAAAGAATGGTCAAAAAATAAAATCCATGAATTAGAAAAAAAAGAAATTATACGCCCAATTATAAGTCCGTATAGTGCACCAGTGATCTTAGTACCAAAAAAGAATGGAGATCTTAGACTTTTAGTAGATTATAGAGCCCTCAACAAACAAGTAGTAAGCGATAAATTTCCTCTACCAAGAATAGATGAAATTCTTGGCTCAATTTCAAGCAAAAACAAAATTTTTACTTCTTTGGACCTTACCCAAGGCTACCACCAAGTAAAAATAGCCGAAAAAGATGTCCATAAAACTGCATTTTTAACATGTGAATGTGGTTCATATGAATATTTAAGGGTACCATTTGAACTTAAAACAAGTTCAAGCGCGCTATGTAGACCCCTATTACACCTGTTAAGAGGATTAAAGAATATAACTCATTTTGTCGATGAAGTTATATGCATGGGAAAAAATACTGAACAACACTTAACAACATTAGCTAAGGTGTTCGAGATGTTCAGACAGGTCAATTTAATATTTTAGCAGAAAAAAGTGAATTTATTTCAACATAAAATTAGATTTTTAGTGGTAGTTGTAACACAAGAAGAGATATCCCTAGATCCTGATAAAACAAAATAATTGGAAAACCTCAAACTCCCTAGAACTATGAAAGACTTAAGGGAAATTTAAGGTCTTACTGGTTACTTTAGAAAATTCGTGCGCAATTACGCCCAAATTGCAAAACCCCTCACGGAATTAACTAAAAGGAACTCCTAAAATGTTACCTGGTCTCAAGAAGCTCAAATTTCCCTAGACCGTCTCAAAAAGGCGCTCACTTCTGAACCAATATTATCACTTCCTGATTTCGAAAACGGAGAATTTGTGGTCAAAACCGATGCTAGTTCAAAAGGCATTGGGGCTTTTCTTTTGCAAATAATTCCCATAGGAAACCCTGATCCTTTACAAGGACCTTCTAATAAAAAAAAATAGAAAAAGTTATATGCTATTCGAGTAGAACCTTATCAAAGGGCGAAAGTAGTTATTATGCCACAAACTTAGAATTATTATCTATAATCCACCACTTGGACAAATTTAGACACTATTTAATTGGTAGAAAATTTATACTACGATCAGACCATAAAAGTTTGCAGTACATGCGCACATTTAAAAACACCATAGGAATTCTAGCTAGATTGATTATGAAAATCAAAGACCTAGATTACGAATTTAAACATTTAAAAGGTAAACAAAACGCAGCTTGCGACTTTATGAATAGATGCCCGGAAAATATTCCGTTGGAAGCAGAGGAAAATTAAGTTAACGCTATAAATGTAAAGAGCAAACACAAATGTAAGAAAAACATAGTCAAAGACGCAGTAAAGGAAAATTAGGTTAACTATTGTCCCTTGTCGTTACAAAATATAAAAAGAAAGCAAAAAAGGACGATATGTGTTCGGCGCTTATTAATTATTTTGTGAATGACGATGCATTACCGGATAAATTCAAAACTCTTAGAAAAGAGATAGATAATTTTTACTATGATCTTGATGAAGAAATACTGTGTAGAATAGTGACTGCTGAGACAAAAAGAAATCAAACTTCAATAATACCTGTACTACCATAAAACTTAATAGTGCGTGCATTTGAATATTTTGATTCAGATACAGGTGGAAATTTAGGAATAATAAAACCGTTCAATAAATTAAAACAATATTTTTACGTGCCATCGGCAATGACAAAACTTAAAGAATTTGTAAGTACATGCGAAGCTTGTAACTTAAGAATAATCCCCCCAGCTTATCCTAATCCTCCAATGGGAAGGGTCCCGGGAGAAAAATACACCCTTCAATATTATCTCATTTGACTTATACGGAACGACCGGAGGCTTGCCTGTTTCTAGCAGAGGCCATACTTGTATTCTTTCAGTTATAGACCATTTTTCAGGATTTACTTTTGCAAAGGCATTAAAAAATCAAGGTGCTTACGCCACTAGTAAGGAGTTAGCGAAATTATTTTTACAATCTTGCGTTCCAAATAAAATTTTGAGTGACAACGGAAGCAATTTTGTTTCAAAAGTAACAAAAGATTTGATGAGTTTTCTTAATATAGAGAAAATGGTGACAGCTCCATACCACCCAAAAGCTAATGGTAAAATAGAAAATAGGCATAAAATATTTTCGAACGTACTAAGTATTTATACAAAAGACAATAGGAGCGACTGGGATCAATTGTTACCTTATTTAACTAACGTAATCAACACTGCTTATTCAGAAACAACCAAAGACAATCCATTTTATTCACTTTTTGGTCGTGATTTTAGACTCCCGTATAATGAGATTATTGAATCTCGGCAGTATTATAATAGCTTGGAAGATTACAAACAAGAATTCATAAATAGGATGAGGAAAACTTATGAAATAGTTAGGCAAGAGTTGGAAATATGTAAAATAAACCAAGAGCTAAGAAACCAACCCAAAGTCAAGGGGAGTATAGATTTCAAAGTAGCAGACTGCGTCTACCTAAAGAACGAGGCAAAAACGGAAGGAAAAAACTCTCCAACAAATATTCTGGACCGTACAGAATAGTCAAAAAGTACGATAACGACTATACATTTAAAATGGAGAACCCCGATAGCGGAAGAAATTACATGGCAAATGTTAGCAGAATAAAGAGCCGAATGTCGAGAGAGATGGGTAGCACGTCCATCCTCTACTGATTCGTCAGATTCAGAAAATGAACCACCTAAATCAAGATTAGCCGAGCTAAAACCTCTGAATTTTAAATAAGATTATTTTGAAGATGATAGTGAAGAGGAAAAACTTTGAAGAATTTTTAGCAATGAAAAATCTAGTTATTCCTAAGAAAAAATCCCTAATACCAGGATTTTTTCCTGAAATAAAAACACCAAAAGATCCAAAAAGTTATTCATCAGCGAGCCCAGGAGAATTAGATTATACGATATCTCCAAAAACAAAATTTTTCCCCGATAAAATTTCGACCCCTTGTCCCCCCAAAAGATTTCCAGTCGATATGGTTTCCCCCTGCAACACCAATAGAAAGGCCCCTGTCTTTACAGAAAGAATTAAACAGAGCCGTACAAACCCCCAGTATTACTGTAAAGAAAACTCCCCCCAAAGATTCAACTAAAACAAACCTGCGAGAAGCTATGGATTTAATAAATTTTCCCATAAAAACGAGTCAAAGTACATTGCACGAGAATAAAACTCCCAAGGATGACCAGCAAGGACAATATCATGATATAACTGTGTCAAAGGTCAAGCCTAAACAGTGGACTTCATGGAGGGAAAGCTTAGTGCAAAAAATGCCCCATCCCCCTGAGGACATGGCCTTCAAACAGTGGAGGAGCCCCGCAAAAACTTTTGATTCCTCCCAAAGCTCTTAAGAATCTTTCAAATCTCCCGAGTTGAAAACTCAAGGCGAGGACTTAGAGAATAAACCTTCTACTTCAAAAGGAGTAAAAATTTACGAAGGAAGGGCAGGCGATACCTCAAAAAGTGCCACTTCTAAAAGTTCTAATCCGGATTCGTCGGAAACTAGTTCCGAAGAGTATGACGGCGAATCAGACCATATAGTAGTTAAAGAAATAGGAAAATCAAGACCGACTTCAGCAGCCGCACACGCAAAACAAACGAAATTAAAAGGGCAAGAATTTTTGAAAAAAAAATCAAAAAAGTTTGACATTATTTCGCTATAAAAACCTAAAAACAAAAAACCGCAAGAAACAGAGGAGAAAATCACGACACAGTCAGGCAGAACGGTTAAAAAACCTGACAGATGGAAATATCCCTAATTAATGTAAAGACAAATTTTAAATCCCTTATTAAAAATCAACTTATGATCCACCATAATAAATCTAACCGTGTGCAAGTAAAGTTAACCAAGTAAATATTAATGAAAAAAAAAATATATAATACGAGTGATGTCAAAACATTGGTGATCAGAGAGAAAGGTGGGAACAGAAAATAACCAAAGGTAGGAAGCTCGTGGTCGACTGAAAACGACAAGTGGTGTTGGACCACGTTTTGTGAGAAGCCTGGGGAGGAACTCAAAGCCCATGCAGCTTTTAATGTGTTGTGGGCGTAATCGCCCTCGGATTTTCTATGAAAAATCGACCCATTTCCTAACCAAGAAGGATATTATCCAAAACAAGAAATTACCAGCACAGAAGCGTATGACTATATGAAATATTTTGTCTTACTGCAGATTATAATTATTTTAGGCCTACACATAAAATAGGATACCAGTATAATTACGTGCTGCACGCTTGCTTATTCATATGTTTCTTACTCGAGAAATATAATGTAAAATTAAATTGTGTAACGATTACTAGCCACGCTTTAAAGTTATATCTCAACCAGTCATACAGGTATATCACAAACATAATAAAGCTCGGAAATCCTAACTCTACTTTCCTATCCTATCTAGTCATAAAATATTTATTCTGTTTTACATCTACAAATCAGTGTTCTTTGGACAATACCACAAAATGATTACATAATAAGAAATAACCTAAATAAAAAGTAAAGTGCCTTTCAAAAAAATATAATAATAAGAAAGCAGTAAACAAAAAAATTTTGCAAAAAATGGGTACAATTAATGATAAATTAATTCTAGAAACAAACAATAAGATGAGGCCTAAGAATATCATCCTAATCCTCGTTGTTCACGCAGTGGCCCAAGATATTGTAAAACATGGAGCAATATACAAGCAGGAAAATTCATTGCTAGCTAGCCATGACGCATGGAAGATCTTTATGAAATTGGACCCCAAACCCTTCAAGACCTTGTTTCAACAAGTAACAAGACTAGAAAGAAACACGAATGAACTCAAAGAATCGACCAATTTCTGGTGGAACCAACTATTGGCCGTATGTTTCGTATTCAAGACTTCCCTGACCATAAGAACCCTATTGACTTGTAATTACGGAAAAATCCTGAGACTAAGAAGGTGAAAACCAAGAGAAGAACGCGGGGAAACAGCTGAAATGCAGAGGTTAAAGCCGGAACCCCATGAGAACGTCTAAGCCAAGAAATAGGGAAGACATTAGAAAACGAGTGGGTATAGAGGTCTCCACTCGTCCTTGCTATGTCTTGTTCCCTTATTGTAGTATCGTTTACGTAAAACCGTGTGGTTATTACGCTGCAACATGCGTTTCTTAAACAGCACGGACGTGCGTGAACAATGCAGGCATGAAATATGTTGTAAAATTAGACCTCAAAATTAGTCATGTAGTATAAACTCTGTTTAAATGATTATTTTAAATATAATGTAAAATGAACTAAGTGTTGAAAGAAGTTAAAATAAAGTGTATGTAGTAGTGTATATTAGAAAGCATAATAAGAGACCACACTCAAAGTTAAAGAATTAATCTTTTATTTCGTCGTTAGGCTATAAAAACTTAGAAGAAACTTCTATGTATTAAATTTCCCAATGGGAACTTTACATATATATTTCAACCAACATGATAAAGATTTCGTTTTCTGTACTAATATTAGTGTATTTACTTAACTCTGTCTCATAGCGTAAAATTCATGTACCCGATCAATACGTGACTTATTTGTACTATGAGTATTTACTTTAAAGAACGTGTGATTCTGCCTCGTTATTTTTATTACAGGAAGTGGATTGACACATTGGATATCGAGCATTACAATGAGTTGCCCAGTGTAGATACAACCTAGTAGCATCTATTTTCATCATACCTCAACCAACGAAGAGTACTCACCATAAACTCCAGGTAATTTTCATCCCAGCTTCGTCTACGAAAACAACAGTTACCTTTGATCATTGTTTCTTTGACCACAAACCATATTACGTATCAGGTAACATTACATTCGAATTTCAGTATCCAGTGCTTTATCGAACTATATAATCACATAAATTCTGAGAACCCCATCGATCAGTACAAGATATAAATACATAAATATCGCCTTTGATAATCATTATGGACCCAAGAACCATTTGACTGTATAGTGATGATATTTGATGACCCCAAAAAATATTTATGTGTCACAGACTTACGCATCGAATTCTTTTCGACCATCACTCGGAATCCATCCTATCCCCTCTGTGTGGAAAGTTCATATCTCTGTTATCCCATAAATGTTACGAGATAATTTCTGAACAATGAACCTGGAAACCAAAATTAACCCCAGTGACCAACCCCTCAGTGACAATATACCCCTCCCACAAGATAAAGACAATATGTTGAAGGAGTCACTATAGTTTGATGTCGACCTGTTCCAAACCCAAACTTCAATTCCCCCATGATTAACCTAGGAATTACCGCAAAGGATAATAGATGCAAGCCATGAGCTAACAATTTTATAAGAGACACAAATGAACAATTTTGTGCGAGAATACATTCTCTATGTGCCTCAAAATATCCCAAAAAATGATATGCTGAGAAGAAAATAAACGCACTCCCAGTGTTTGACCCCTTAATGATAAGGCACCCTATGAACTATCAAAAAGCAGGTGAGAATGAACCCTGATAAGCATATTCCAACACCTTTAGTTGGAAGCATCATTTCCCAGTTGACAATTAGAGAAAGCTTGTCGTGCGAACACAATTGTACTTGAACTATTCCATGAAGAAATCATAACGTAAGTGCTGTAAGATATTTTGCCAAGACGATAATAGTGAAGGACAATAATATAAAACAGAAGGATTGAGTACACTAAAGACTCGAATGGTGATAAAATAGATGTGAATTTATATAGGTTACTTCTTAACAACTTTGATAACTCAAAAATCCCAATATCCTATCATTAACGTTGCGTAGCAAACATACCCAGTGAAAGTGTTTTAATGTTACCAGTGAACATGGTAAACCCAATAGTGTGTGTGGTAAATCGTTCTTATATGTAATGTTAGATGTCCAGATAGAGTTATGTGTAGCGTTGTAATGTTAGATGTCGAGCTATTCATTTAATGTAGCATAGATAGAAATATTGTGCCATATTAACAGCAAAATAAAAAAAAACCTTGTAAAAAGTGAATTAAAAAAAATGTGAAGGTAGAATAGCCCCAACCTTGTTGGAAATGTAAAAGTAATCAGTGTTAGATGTAGAAGAAAAAAATCTTTAGTATAGTAGCTTGCCTAGGACCATGAATAATCTTAGTCAGGTAGATGAATTTTAGATAGGGATGTAGAATAAAATAAGAAAAGTAATAGAGAAAATTTTTAGCACTCCTGATTAAGCCATAACATAAATATAAAATAATTATGTAGAAGAAATAGTTAATAAATTGCGAACATTTTAAAAGCCCAAAGGCAAGCAAGTACTAATGACGGGACGTCATTAATTGATAGGAAGGGTAATATGTACCGGGAGTAAAACACGATGTATTTAAAATACCAAAATAAAGTTCCTTCTTTCTAAATATAATTCCGACTCATATAATTAAGATAAATCTATTTTAAAAAATTAGAAGTCATTAATCAGAAAATAGAAAAAAACCGCAGTTAGCCTCAGACAAAGAACGGTGCTGTCCAAGCTTGGAACTTCGTTAAGACAGTGAGCAATGAGAAAGGTTCTACGCACAATATTTCTAAGGAAGTTTAAATGATAAGAACCGTGCGAACGTTTGAATCATCAGAAATTTTTAAAATAATCTATCGGACGAAGGGTTCACATCCTTGGGCCAGTTAAGCCAATGGTGAGCCAGTTCTCACAGCGCAAAAAAACTACAATTGATAGTGGGGAAAAAGTGCTTTTTGGAAAGATTCGAATTGGAGAATCAGGACCGCTTAGACAGGATTACACGGCGTACGATCTTAGCAATTCTTTGATTTCTGTATTTCTGTCCCCTTTGTTGTCGTTTGAAGTGACTCACTGCTGTGCACCTAAATATGTAAATCCCAATAAATCTATTGTTTTTTACCTGTGTTTATTTCATTTTATGTGTCTGCATCTAGTCTGATAACACCTAATTAGTTCCCAAATCTCCAAGGATGTTCCCAGGGAATCTGATCCTCAGGTCGCTTTAAGTAAAGAGGTCACATTTATATTGTTAAACTTTTTGTTTTCCCTCAATAATTGAGCATGGCACGGTTACAAATCTAGTTCACTCCCCATCACTTTGGTGTAGGGCTCGATCACACAATCTTTGGCGCTATAAGCGGCGCTATCGGAGAACTTATAAGGTGTAAGTTCGCAGTTTTAAAGTACGATATTAGATTTGATGCTGTCAATATTTATGACCACAATTAAGCACAGTCCCTTTCTTTCATATAATATCTTTACAGTCACAGTTATATAGACACGCGAATAGAACCTTCATCGCTACATAAATAATGGGCAAATTCTTTAACTTAAAGACTTTTCCCCTGGGGCTGTTGGGGGGTTATGTTATGCCCAAAGGCGTAGTTATTGGGCCTTATAACTATGGTGAACAAGATTGCTATCTCAAAATTTTGATCGGACGATTTTGGGAAAAAAAGGGCAGAGGAGCGGGTATACTCACACTCCAATCTATTTAGTCACTTAAAAAGGGCACTAGAACTTTTAATTTCCGAGTCCTCTCCGAATATTATAGGATGACTGAGTCAATATGATAACACCTGGGAAAAAAACGCATCCGTGATCTTTCTTCCGGCAAAATTAGAAAATTCCACATTTTTGCAGATAGGGGGTTGAAACCTCTGAAATAAGGTTCTCTGATACGTTGAATCTGATGGTGTGATTTTCGTTAAGATTCTTTAATTTTTACGGGTTGTTTTCCCCCTTTTTGGAAAATCAGGCAAATTTTTTCAGGCTCGTAGCCTTTGTTCCGTAACATTAAACTTAATGAAGTTTGTATATTTGGAATCGGCATAATAAGCCAATTCTTTTGATATATCCATCGGTATCAAAATTCCGTTTTTTAGTTACTATTGAGCCGCGTTGCTTCTTACTTATAGTTCGTTACCGTGAACTGTTTGAAAGGTAATTATTAGAATCCAAGTCAAAAAGGACTTCAGTTAGCGAATCTTTAGTTGTAGGTAAATCAGAGAAGATATTAATCATCCCGCTAATTCTAAATTTAGTATCAAGATAAAAACAAAGAACATCTAGACTTAATATATCCTAACGTAATGATATAGATACCATTATTTACGTGGAAGTGTTAATAATAAAGGTCAGAAGGTTAGGTTGAAAAGGATACAAAAAACTATAAAATGATAAAAATTGGTACTTTTGCCCAAGGAAGAGTCTTAATAACAAGGCTAGTGTCTCTGGCAAGTTTCCGTCAAGACAAAAGGATTTCAGGTAATTAACATTTTGTCGCATGGTTGCTAATTTCACTAATGGCTGCAAAATTGGAATCAGTTCTAATTTACTAATGAAGGATTCAGAGTCGTATGAAAATAAAGTTTAGGATTTAAAACTGTTCGAAATTTAAAATTTGGACCGGAACTGGTAAGAAAACTCCCCCTACTCCTTCTTCAGTCTTCATATCTATTGCTTCAATCCTGTTATATCCCCTCAGCATTTATTCTCTAGAATTGACTCTTGTTCAAATGTGCATGCAACGTTAGATTTTCGGGCTCCACGTGAAAACATATTTAAAGAGTATATTGTAAAAAAAGAAACACAAAAAAGGGTTTTTTTCGTTACCAAAATTTAACTTTCGATCTTATTCTGAAATGATTTAATTTTCCAATTCGGATCACAGAGTTGTAATATGTACTTTTTTTTATGTTACATCGTTAGACTACGTTTAGTATTTGAAAGAAAACGCCCATAATTTCCGTGAAATGATAAAAAATAGGTGGATTTTTCTTTTACACACAATCAATAGAAGTTTAATCAAACGTAAACATTATATTCCATATAGTTCCCCTTCTTTTTATATTATATATCAAAATATTTTCGATACATCTTACTTCTTTTCGAATGCAACCGTCAAATCAGGTTTATGCTAAAATTGGTCATTAAGCGCCGGGTCAGCAGCTAGATAGTTCCAGTTGATTCCGGCACCCATAGAATTCGTAGGTTACTAAAATCAGGGGTACCACTCACTAATTCCGGGAAGTCAAGAAAATTTGGGAGCATTTCATAGAAGGTATGATTATATGCACATTTGCACAGGGTATTTAGCATAGAGGCGATTTTCAGTTACAAATATTTCTGACAATGTCTTCTGAGGGGGAAGGATGGCATTTATTGGAAAGCTCAGTATCTGTTTTTTCCTTGGGCTAAACCAAGCTTATTTCTTTATAGCCTCCAAGGAATTTGTATTCTGATCACTTTCCATTTTTGGTTCCTGGTGACGACGAGGGGTTGGAAGTAGCCCCTCCTTGACCTTTATTTTTCCAAGCATACCGATTTAGCAGACAATGATCCCATTGATACCCCCGCTATACATGTGCCCTCTCAAAATACCAGGGCTTCTATAATTCCCTATAATATTCTGCAATCATTCCATTTTATTCCCGATTTGATTTATGACCCTCAAATAAAAGAATAAATTCATCCGTGCTGACCTAGCTGCAAGCCATCAAGTAAAGGGTTAAATACACCTATGGATATTTAATTTGTAATCATATTGGAAATTTTTATCCATGAAGGTACTATCATAGTGTCTACAATATCTTGTTCGTGAGATGAGGGAGCTGTTGATAGGCAAAGTGTGCCTCCGAATACGGCCAATTCAGTACCAAATACAGCCAATACAACATGCAATGCCTATGAATACCACGCTGGCACCAGAATAAGCAAACTACATTCCCAGTTTTAGATTTCTAAGGATATAGACCCGGTACCGAAGGACCAATTTCAGTTTGACCAGTAAATTCATTACAGATTAGAGTTTAGAGGAAGTCTATTGACACGGACAATCTTATTAGTTCGACTTATTTGTGGTTTTACCTTCCCGTTAATGATTTCGTTGATGGTCATTTCTGTTACCTCGCTGCTATCGCCATCAAACGGATTGCTTTTGAAGTAAAACTTGCAGTTTTTGATAGCATCCTTTTCTTGTGAACGCTTCATATTTTCGTCAACCTGTCAAAATTTGGATTATATTTCACAGATAATATGCTTACTGAAGACTTAGCCTATAAACAGTGATAGAACTGTGGGAGAAAAGCCCCTCCTCTAGAGGAAAATTCTGACGAACCATGGGGTTGAACTAGCTGTTAGTTTAAGAAGACATCTTCCACACCATGGATTCCTGGATTTTTAATTCTTGTGGGAGGGGGGAGATAATATTATCGCTGATTATAATCAACAATTTAGACAAAGATTAAGTACAAATTCCTTCCATCAAATGAAAGAAAATATAAAATAAAAATATTAGTAATTCCTAGTTTGAAAAGAAGATGAGGGAATATAAAACATATGCGAGTGTTTTAAAGGCCTTGGAATAAAAAAAACAACACAAATACAGATCAGAGCTAAGAAACTTCAAGGTAAAAATTGCTGTTTTCTAAGGATCTGAAATTCTCAAGTTGGATTCCGTTCGCACCCAGACACTAAGTTGTCAGGGAGCCACACGAGAAAAATGTTGATATTTAAGGTTTTGGGTGATCAGCAAGCAGCAGAAAGTTTCAGAAAGCAGTTTGATGTAATCGACCATGCTGAATACAAAAATCGACGTTATATAGTCGACAAGTGGGTGCAACATCCCCATTTCTTCAAATTCCCTAAAAATCGATTTCCACCGACAAAAATTCCCTTAAAATGAATATAAAATTCAAAACCACTTCAAAGCTATAAAATTCAAAGCCATAGCTCAAATCAAAGGAAATTGAATAATGCTCAATATTCTTTTTTCTAAATTGTTTTATCTTTGGCCGTTCAGTTTTAATCCCTAAAAATCGACGAAAAAGATAACATAATTTATAGCGTTTTTCGAATAATCTTGATCCATCTTGGAAATTTGCCTTTTCTACAAAATGAGTGATCTGGAAATTCTCTAGCCCTTTTCGTCTTTGAACTATTAGCGAAGAAGCGGAGTGACCCAATTTTTAGCTCGGATAAGCATAGGCATCTATCCATCACGAATGCGCCTCTCCCGGTAGATCTTGGTGACCTAGCTGAATAGAAAAACTCCATTGAACCAATAGAATCTATCAAGGAGCATGCTGGTTCTACTTGAGTGGAGCCTTATGCAAGAAATATACTTACTGACGGTAAGTTTTACAATTGCAAATCATGAAACATTCATCACTCACAGTGCAAAAGATGGTTGATGTGTCCTTCTCTCTGTATTCTTACAATCATTTGCATGTATAGTTCTTCTCTTTTTGGGGTTTTTCTCCATCTGAGGAATTTGCTTTCTCATGAGCTTCTCTCATATGCACCTTCTATTTTTGAGAGAAGTGCAATTTCTGGGACGGTTGTACTTCGGTCAGGAACCAAGTCAGCTCTTCTGGAGTATTTGAAAGCAAATAGTAGTTTGAATGAGTGGCCCGTTAACGTCGAGATTAGCATTGAGTCAACTCACTCAAGGGTGGTAGACTTGATGCCGTACCTGAGAAGCCACCGGCCAACTGAATCGGAAACCATTGAGAGCTACGGAAAACGAACATTTTCTACTCTTGTGTCTTTTAACGGTGACATTAAAGAACTGCATTTCCTTGCAGATAGATATGACGGAATATTTGGATATTGTGACAAAGAAGGCAATATGATCTACTTGAAGGACTGTGGTGGTTGCCACGAGCAGCGAGGATCTCCATACAAATTTGCAGTATCTCTAGGTAAACACTGAAAGCTCGATGATTGGAACTCGATACTATCAAATTACAAGGCAAAGGCAAAACTGCTGGAAATTCTCTAAGCATTTTCATGTTTGAACTATTGGTAAAGATGCGGAGTAACCCAATTTTTAGCTAGGATAAGCATAGGCATCTATCGAACACGAATGCGCCTGTCTCAGCGGTAGATCTCCGTGACTTAGCTCAATAGAAAGATTCTATCGAAGCGATGGAATCTGGCTAGATCTCCATACAAATTTGCAGTATCTCTAGGTAAACACTCAAAGCTAGATGATTGGAACTCGATGCTATCAAATTGCAAGGCAAAGGCAAAACTGATTGAACTTTTATTTAACGAATTCGAAAACTTAGTGCATGTACTTCAAGCAGGTTTAACTGTCTACATTTCTGCAGGCTTTCAAGACTGGATGAGAGTAGTGATGCTCAGCAGTAGTGGAAGTATTGATACAGACTTTGAACAGCGTTTGAGTTGTATCCATGAAGAGGCGGATACTAGAGTTGTGTTGCACACGTTGGACTGTTTGAAGAGGGGTATCGATATTGTGAATTTCGATGCAAATGACACAGATATTGTTTTCCTTTTGCTTTATCATTATAAGCTATTCCTTGGATACAGCTCAAATTGTGAAAAATGGAAAGTTTTTACACGATTCTATGAATGTTCAGTGCCTATACACCAGCTTTACAGGAATCCGCCAAACCAGCTAGTTTTATCAATCTGCCTTCCTCATACGCTTTTGGTCTGTGACACAGGTGGTTTGATGTTCTCTAAAGGTAAAAGAGTGGTGGCTACGGCTGTCAAGAAATAGGGACTGCAGGAACAGATTGCTTTACTTGTGAAAGAGATAGAGGTCAAAGATCGATCCTTCTCTGCAAAAGTTTTCTTTGTATTTGCAAAAAAAGTCATCATCGCCGCATATGGTAAAGATCCACACCTCTTTACCTCTCTTGATGACTTGCGAGTACATTTATACCCTCGAGAGCGGGAGCTTAAATTTTTGCCACCATCTGACGCTGCCTTTGAGTGCCATGCTAAGCGTGTTTACCTCCAGTTGGACATTTTTTTACAAGCGAACCGACCAAAGCCGCAGTTTCTAGATCCCCTTCAGTTTGGCTGGACATTTCAGAATGGTGAGGTTAGGCCAGTTGTGTCCACCCTTAAGGCATTCCCAGATGGTGTAGCCCCTGAGTACTGCTCGTGCAAGGGCTGTACAAAAAATTGTCCATGTGCGGGAAATAGACCTTGTGATTTACTTTCTGGCTGTGGTGGGAAATGTTTGAATGCTTCTTCTATGCTCTATAATTAATTCTTCTAGTTCTATAGTTTTTAAAGTTTCTTCTATCTGTAGTTCAGACTCAGATGGAAAAATTTGATATGCTGACCTAGTATCTTTAAAAATTTACTTGTTAATAAGTACATTACACGAAATAGTTAGCTGTTGCTATTAGAAGAGGGTTCGAGTCTTTTTTGTTCATATTATTAGTAATTTCACTTAGGCATTAGCTTCAAGGTCATGTACGTAAATATTTCATTTGCGGGAAATAGACCATGCGACTTACTTTTTGGGGGTGGGGGGGGGGGGATGTATGAATGTTTCTTCTAGCTATAATTCGGACTCAGATGGAAAATTTTCATATGCTGAGCTATTATCTTATAAAGTTTTTTGCTAATAAGTGCATTACACGAAATAGTTAGCAGTTGCTATCAGACGAGCATATCAGTCTTTTTTGCTCATATTACTAGTAATTTCACTTAGGGATGAAAAGATTTATCTTCAAGATCAAAGATTAGCTAGTATCTTGCCTTAGACCTTGCGACTTACGTTGTGGCTGTGAGGGGGGGGGGCGATGTATGAATGTTTCTTCGGGCTATAATTCAGAGATGGATAAGTTTGGTATGCTGAGCTATTGTCTTCTAAATTTTGTTTGTTAATAAGTGCATTACACTAAATAGTCAGCATTTGTTATCAGAGGAGCATGCCATTCTTTTTTGTTCATGTTATAAGTAATTTCACTTAGGAATAAAAAGATATTTATCTTCAAGATCATTTGCGTAATTTCCTGAGTTCATGTATGTACTAATGAGTATACTGTGCAGTTTCAAAGTATAACTATCCGTTAGTTGCCAAATGCTTGAATATTAGAGTTTTTTTTTTTTTTTTTTTTTTTTTTGTTTTTTTTGGAAGGATGAGAATAATTAAATTGCAAGTTTCAAGGTCATCAGCGATGAAACCAACTGTATAGCAATGACATTCATAATCAATGTCATCAATTACCCTAGGCTGTGTGATCATTGTCGATACGTTTTGCAAAACATATTTTTTTAACAGCAAAAAAAACATGATTTTTTCGAATTTCGAAGACTAGCACCCCCCGGCCGAGTACATAGTGCCAATATTCGTAATCAACGCTATCGATTACCCCGTATTCCGTTGTCAAACCCTCTGCTGCTCACTGATCACCCCCCTGTCACATTTTTGGTGAGTGGCTTCCTGACTAAAGTCTGACCTTAGTTGTTTTAGGTTTATTGAATTTAGACAACCATTGTTTTTTAGCCCCCCCCCCCTCCAAAACAAAAAAACAACAACATCACAACCCAAGATATATGTCATTAAAGACTGCATGTACTCCTCTTTTTCTATTTCTCACGAATTATATTGGCAAAACATTAAAATTACCTGTTTGACGAATATAACTTGTTTTCTTTTGGGGAGGGGGTAAGCTAATCATTAAAACAATCACATACCCTTCGTTTAAAATATCGTAAGCTACAAATTAGTGACTCTGGCTGCAACTGGACAGTAAAACATCAAGCTAAGGTTTTCGTACCTTCCGTTCTCTGTTAGGTTATTATGTATGGGGTGTTATGGTCTTTATAATGGTCAATAAAGTTTTTTATTGTTTTAAAAAATAGAGTTGTGAGAAAGAGTTAAGCTTTAGCGCAAAAAGCGAAGCGTTGAGGAGGGGACAGTCTCTTTTCATATACGGAATAAATTCTGTTCGTTTTAAATCTTAATGTCGCTCCTTACTTTCAGTTAAAAAAAACTTGTTTTTTTATTTAATTTCTGAACGTTTATAAATTAATGGAGGTTTTGATTTTGGCTCACCGTATATTAATAATTAAAACGAAATTTTCATATTTTTATTACTTTTTTTGGCTAAATGGCTTTCTCGGAAGTTGTTTAATTTTATTTACGAACTTTTTTATTAGTAATAAATATACGTAACTTACTAATTAATTCACGTAACGAACTTCTATATTCGTATATTTTTATTACGTATATTAGGGGTTTTTATTATTACATATAATAATTATTAAAAAAAATAATATAGTTTTAATAGTAACAAAATTTGAATATTAATTTTACTTTTATTTGGTTAAATGGCTTTCTCGAAACTTGTTTAATTTTATTTACGAACGTTTTTATTATTAATAAATATACATAACTTACGAATTAACTTACGTAACGAATTTCTATATTCGTATATGTGTATTACGTATATTAAGGGAGTTCGCCCCCCCCCTAGTCAATACCTTGCTCTTTAAGCTAAAGTTCGAATTTTATTCTAATTCTTTAAGAATAACCCCTTAATCACAAAAGCCGTTAATTAGAATAAATAGCTCTTATGAAAGTACTAAAAGAACTTTAGTGCAAAGAACAAGGCATTGACTAGGGGGCGAACCCAATCATATACGTAATAGTTTCTGCTAGTTTTAAGTTTTGATGCTGATTAGTTTTCAGTTGAAAAGTTTTTCAGTTGAAAACTCGTTTTTTTTAAATTTAATTTCTGATCGTTTTTTTTAAATAATGCTGGGAAATCCGGTGCCCCCTTCATAGTAATGTCCTTTCCCCTATGAAAACATCCACCATGGAAAGATCCTCCCACGTAACCCCCGGTCTGCCCCCCCCCCCAACTACCAGAAACAATTCCCCCTGAAAACGTCCGTATACTTTCCAATCTATATGTAAACATAGAGCAAAGTTCATAACTTACAGCCCTTCCCCCGGGAACTGCGGGTGATTAAGTCATCCTCAAAGACGTAGTAATTATATTTTTCGACCATGTTGAACAAAATGGCTATCTTAAAATTTTGATCGGGTGAGTTTGGGGAAAAATGAGCGTGGGAGAAGCCTAGTTGCCATCCATTTGTTTTGGTCACTTAAAAAGCGCACTAGAGCTTTTAATTTCCGTTCGACTGAGCCGTCCCGCGATATTCTAGGACCACTGGGTCGATACGATCACCCCGGGGGAAAAAACAACAAAAAAACAAATAAACACGCATCGGTGATCTTTCTTCTGGCAAAAAATACAAAATTCCACATTTTTGCAGATAGAAGCTGAAAACCTCTACAGTAGGGTTCTCTGATAAGCTGAATCTGGCTGTGTGAGTTTCATTAAGGTTTTATGACTCTTAGGGAGTGTGTCTCCTTTTTTTTTGAAAATCAGGCAAATTTTCTCAGGCGCGTAACTTTTGATAAGTATATATTTGAAATCAGCATAAAAATATAATTCTTTTGATGCATCTGTCGGTTTCAAAATTTCTCTTTTAGAGTTTCGGTTACTATTGAGCCGGGTCACTCCTTACTTACAGTTTGTTACCACGAACTGTTTGATTGAGACAATGGTTCTTCTTCTAGTGATCGTCTTTTATCATTAACATGAATTTCATTAATTAGATGTTTAAATTATATATAGTCTAGTGGTTAGGATAGTTGGCTCTCACCTATTTTGCCCGAGTTCGATTCCCGGTATGGGAAATTTTTACCTATGATGATTTCTTAAGGAAAATTCATCATCTATACAATGATTCCTGTAATTTCTGATGTAATTGTAATGTAATTTATGATGAGCTATATTAATACTTTATGTAGAAATATAATACTAAATAGAATTTTTCGAAAGAATTTATTTTATATTAATTTTTTTTTTTTTTAATTACAAAAGGTTACTATATACAGCAATTTCCTTTAAAATGAACCATTAAACAGCTCTCTATTATGATGATTAAATACCTACGATTATGACGCCATTCATCAATCTTTTACATGGATATGCAGTTTTTTCGTTAAAAAAAGGATTTTATATTATAAATAACTAGTTTTAATTACAAAAAGTTTTTAACCCCATCAACTTCCTTTAAAATAAGCCATTGAACAATTCTCTACGATATTACAGTGCCAAGCTATCTGTGGATAAGAAAAAAAAAACAAAAATAGATCCCCCTCGATGCAGAATATCGTAGTAGCTGCCACTTATCTTGATTTTCAAGCCAATATATTTCCCTTGTTATTCAATCCAATGAATTGTTAGTTTTCTATATAGGGGTTTCGGACAAGGCAGTTCTAATACTGTACTTCTTGTTTTGATCTGACTTTAGCTTTAGGAGTTATTGGCTGTTATATTTCTTAGTATTGGACGTGATCGTCTCTTACTACGTTATTACTAGCTACCGCTGCAACCCAGATTAGTATTGGACGTGATCATCTCTTACTAGGGTTCTATCTACCGCTGCAACCCGGATATGAATGTTTTATTTAATATTTTTGCATTACCGATTATACTTTAGGATTTTCTTTCTTCAGTCGATTATTTCATTATAAAAACAAACAGTTCTTTTAATATTGGAGTTTCATTAGGTTTTGTGTGAAGTGACTCCACCCCCAATATAAACAACAAATTTATCGAATCTGTGTCTGTTTTCCTACAATCAATATTATTTCAGTAGAGTCAGCTTCAATATACAAAAGTAACTCCATAACAAACTATGTCACAACAAACTATGATCAGCCAAACAGAATAAGCCCTATTGAAGACACCCACATTAAGGCTGGTTTTCAAGAGCCAATTGGTTCAAAAAGCTTGAAATCTATTTATTTCTGAATAGATTTGGCATAAGTGAAAACTTGGAATTACGTAGTTGTGCAGCAATACCTCAAATCTGCTTTTCTTACAATCAAAATTTATTCTAGTAGAGTCAGATTTCATATATATGCGTTACTCCTGACTTTACCACGGTGGGCACCAGAGATCTAGATTCATTGGATCACTATAATTTCATTTCTTGAATGGTTGCATTCACTTTCCCAGAGTGTGTCTTCGGAACGATTTGAAAAATTTTAGAAAACCGACTTTTTAATGCCTGCCAGTGATTATATCCCGGTTCGTGTGATGTAGCCAAAGAATTAGGATAAAAATAAAATCTGAAAAATTTACATATTTTAATAATATAATTCCTAAGAATTTAGGCTCTGTTTTACTGTTGATCAATTTCTTACACTACTAAACCCAAGGTAAGTAGAATTAGGTTCAGAATTACCTTTTTTATTGTAAAATTCCGTCTTTGGTTAACCCAATATGTTTTTATTTTGTTAAAGATTACACATTTGTGTAAATACCTCAATTTTTTATTAACCCAAACGTTTTAAATTGTTCACAACAAGACAGAAACAAAACAGAATCTAGATTTACCTTGCTTATAGGAATTAAGAAATTGAGCTTATATGAGATAATTATCCTCGTAAGGAGAGCAATAAAACAAACAAAGGCTGCGTTTTCAAAGTCTGTGATTTGCACTTCACAAGGTCTGAATTCAACTCTCCAGCCAACATCTGTACCTGGAAGAGGTAGCTTCAGTCTCACAGTTTGCCAGTTAGTTGACTGGATGTTCTGAAAGAATTTCAAATAAAAGAGAAATTACTCGTAAAATTAATAAAAGCATTAAAATTTGTTCTTTTGTCTTTCTGTCCTCTATCAGACAACAAATAAAGCTGGTATTGAAACAAAAACAAATTCAATATGGCACAATAAACTAGAAGTAAAATATATTATTCCCAGAAAACTCAATGAGACACTCCGTTATTTCTTCTCTTTTAAATTTTTGAAAAAATTGTATAACTTGTATTTTTGATAATATCACAATCTGTTGTGACATTTAAGCCGTAATAACAATTTTTGGGGTTAGTGAATATTTTTTAGTTTACTCGTTTTCCCTTTTTTTTTTACATAGCAATGACAATGGTAAGACTTTAAGTAGCCACATCACCTAATCAAGTTTGTATTAGATATGATTCTGGTGCAACAGTTGACTATCATTCATTTGCTGTTTCACAATTTCATGCTTAAAAACTAACACGAATAACTCTTTGCAGCGCCAAGTTACCTGTGGCCAACACAGCTGTTCATGTTCTCAGCCATCTCACTATATTTAGGGCTTCACTATTCACTGGCTCCCATGAAGTTCCTACTTCTTTTAAAGTATTTCTTATTACTTTTTACCACCTCTTTCGAGGGAGTGGTGCTTTTCGTTTGGTCCCTTCTCGAACTGTTAAAAAAGCACTGTTTTTGACAACCCATCATCCTCCAATCATAAAACACGGATTAATCTTAACATTTTCTTCAATACATCCCTAGAAAGCAGGATTAAACCATATTTTTTTGCGAACTTATTGTTTGTCATACGATTCAACTGACTAATAAAATTACTGTTAGACATTTTCGCTGGAAAGCATCTAGCATATCGTGGTCAAACTTAGATGCCCCGTATTTCAGAGCCATTCTTGACTATTGTCATTGCCGTAGCTTTTAATGTCCTAATCTTTGTTTTAACACTTACCTTTTTATTCCTCCATACTTTTTTCAGCAGCCAAAAAAAAATCAGAATGTAAATCTTGGAAAAGCCAAGCTTTCCCTGCAATATGCTGTTCTAACAGATAGAACTGATTATTAAATATACTATAAATCAACAATGGGTACACGATATAGTCATTAATATGATATAACCATTACAATATTTAGTCAATGATAATGGTGATCGATAAAACATACTCAGCACAAAATTTGATCAGCAATATTGGTGATCAATATGATGTGTGATCAGCGATATTTGTGATGAATATGATGTGTGATCAGCGATATTAGTAATCAATTCACTGTCCTAGTGGGATGGTATTGATCAATAAATGGATTATAGCGATCAACGATGGGCTTACGATATTGGTGATTAATACGAATAGCTACAATACGTGGTAAAAGATATTGGTGGTCAGTATCAATAAGCTGCTCTAAAGAGATTATATTCATTGACAAACAGATTGTGGCGGCAAAAGATGGGTTTTAAGCAATAATTGTTGATCGGAATGACTCCCAATCAATGATGTTTTAGCTTTTAAAATTAAATGACGCACTAAACTTCTTATATTAAAAATATGTATTATAATTCAGTAATATTCAATTTGTTTATAACTTCGTAAGACAACTAAGTAATTTACTATCAACTTGCGATAAGCTTATCCTATTAGTGCATTTTCAAAAAAGTGACCATAATATTTGAAATTGCACAAAATTAGGAATCTAAGGGTACATAATTTAAATGAAAATTGCCCAGAAATTCGGGAAGACTTAGAATTTTCAAAGGCCTAAGCCCGAAGCCAGTATAGTAAGCCCGTTACTACACTGTGTAAGACAATGACATAACTTACTGTTAAATGCAGCACATCTGTGTGGTATCAAACAAGAAAATCTGAATCATAGCTTATTGAAAAAGTTCAAACACGAGCATTTAGATTTGTTCTTTATTTAAAATATTTACCTTATGAGCGCAGGCTAAGCCGTTTGAGCCTACCATCTCTGCAATTTAGGAGGGGATGGATCAGGTTTGGTTAACATATTTAAAGTTGATAAAAGTATTAGAAATTGATGTTGTGGTGATTTCTTTTAGTTGAGCCCTTATGGTTCTTTTCTAAATTGGTCCATTAAATCATGGAATATGTTGCATAATCATGTCATTTCAACAAATAATACAGCTTTTAAAGGAGTTGTGCTTGGAAAAGCTTTTTACGGAAGGAACCATATGGAACCATAATGTCTATGGTCTTAGAATGGTATATTTTACTTAGTGCCTCCTAAAAGAGCAATAGGAAATTTTGTCCTTGTTCATCGTGACGTATTTGTTTTTTTTTGCCATGTGATAGACCAACAGAATTTACTATTTATGCTGCCTATCAATACACAGATAACCAACTCATGTTTACTGAGTTGTTTACATGTTTACTGACATTTTTGTTATTTTTATAATGGGGGAGGACTATTACATCTATAGCTTCGTTGCTCAGAATAAGAAACGTTGTCTATATTTTTGTTGTTGCTATTTTGTAATGCGACAGACCTATGGGAATGCTACATTTATAGTTTAGTTACTGTATTTTTAATCCTTTTTGTAACGAGACAAGCCTATGGCTTATTCTGATTTTGTTTAAAATAAATAAGAAGTTTTATAATTTTTTGGTTAAAACTGGTTGCAACAATTTAAAACAAAATGAAGTGGGTCCAAAAGTCTTTAGAGCATTCCTTCAACTGTAGAAAAATCTTAGTCAGTTCAGGTATTAGAAAGTTGTTTATTGATGCACCAGAAAATATAGATTTTAGTCCTTGTAAAATTCCCAGTACCTTGAAATATCAACTGTGGTGCTGGTCAATTTTGATAGTGAGCATTCAAATTAGTGAAGATGACACCCAGTGTCTTCTTCTCTAGTGTCTATAACTTATTTCCATAGGTATAGTTAGAGACCTATCCTAGGGAGGGGCAGCCGGCTAGTTTGGGATTGGGGGAGGGGTAAACTTAAATTCTTGTCAAAATTAGTTTAATACTCACTTTTAGGTATTTTTTGGGATGAGAGCAATAATTTTTTGAGCTGGCACTTTTTTTTTAACTACACATAAGCTTGAGTTCATCCCCTGTTTGTGCCTTAGCTAGAATTTTGGATATCTAACTACAAATAATATGGTCATTTTCCTTACATCAAAATGGTCTATCTCCTTTTCATCTTCCTGGTCAACCTTTTCGCTGAACAGAACGAGAGGATCTCTTACAAATAAATGGGCTATGTGTCGTGCAATAGGTTCTTCTACGCCTGCTTCAAGTAGTTCCAACAAGTAATGGTCATTTAAAACAACAGGGGTATCATTATACCTAAAATCATGTCGAAAGAAAATATTACAGAGCTAGACTTTGTAGAACTCACAAAGATCATTCAACAAATTACCCTCTTAGAAATAGAAGTTATCCCACACCTAAATCTTCAGCATTGAAAAATGACTAATTCTAAAAATTTGATCAGGTAAGTGTTTCAAAATTGGTAAAATTTTTGATTATTAGCTACTGACTTAAAAGTACAACCTGTAAATTTCTTTCCAAGTACTTTCAAACAAAGTAAGTTTTCAAATACGTTGAGTATAAAAAAAGAAGAAAAAACAAAAGTTGTGTCTGTCTTAAGTTGCGTCGCTTAAGTTTCTAACACCTTCCTGTGAACATTTTATATTTAAACACGCTGGAATTTTCTTACGGACTTCTAATTTCGTATCATTCAGGGAGGATAGTATATGTATATACATAGCATAGATGCAAATTTAGAATAAACAGCTTTTTTAAAGCTTCTCATTAAGGATAGGAGCAGCAGTAAACCATGGAAAAAGAAGGAAACTAGTAACCAGTTTCAGTTCTATTTTGTGTTTTTAATTTGATGTTTTATACGCGTAGACTAGCTTTCTCACTTTGCGAAACAGGCATGTAGCAGCCAGTGTTGCCAACGCTTTGAAAAAACTGTACCTTTTTCCGACTAAAATTGTACCACAAGAGATTAAGGACGCTCGACACCAAAAATGTCGTTTTCCAAGTCTCAGCGTAAGCAGAAAGTTTAAAAAAAAAATGGCCCAATTAGCAAATTTTCTCACCACCATAGGGAGCTTCCAAAGCATTGTTGGTATAAATTGATAGGGGACCTTATATGTGTCAACAGTTCGAAAAGCCAACGAGAGGCGAATTTGAAACAAAGAACCCTATAATTTCGTACTTATTGTTAAGCAAAACGCTGTCTAATCAATGTATGTACAGCATAAGTAATATGCATCCTGTATCCACAAATTTTTCAATCATGGCAGTTGGCACAACAGGAAACTTCCAAATCTGCCAAATTATTCAATGAGAGTTCTTTTGAGCTGGTTTTTAAGGTTTTTCAAGCAGGTATACTAGAATAATTTTAGGGACTGCCCTTTCCTGAAATTTAAAAAGGAAATTCTGCCCCGTTCAATCAAAATTACAAAATCTACGCTTCTAATGATGTAGGTTTCATTGAATCTGAATATCTCAATCTCTGGCACAAAAATGGAGAAGTTAACGGTTTTCTAAGATTTCCGGGAAAGTAGATCTTGGCTTTTAGTTTGCTGTCGTTCATTCGGAACTCTTATCAAAGCTATACAAGTTAAGGCAAGACCGCCCAACAAATTCTGAACAGTTTGGCCACATAAACTAAAAAAGCTTGTACTGGACGAGATAGTTTGAATCTTTAAGGTATCGAGTGACTTTAGTTTGTACCATCTGAACAGCATATTGATAATTTGCTATAGTAAGAAGAACATTCTCGACAAACTTAACATTAACAGATATACGAGTCAGAAATGAGCAAGCAAAATCAGAATGTACCGACAATTTTGTATTCTACCAAAAAATTTTCAGATGTACCGCATTGTAAAAAAACCTCTAAATTGTACCAAAAACGGTACAATTGTACCGCGTCACCAACGCTTATTAATAAGAGCATTCATTCGCTCCTCCGCATGTTCTTTCTATTTTACCTTTGCGGAACGTCTTTACAGAAACTGACAAAAAGGGCATCCGGGCTATGTATTTTGGATATAAGAAATGTCTTTTGGGACCTGCCTAATAAGCCAGAAACGGGTATCTGGTCAACAACGGGGTTGCCAACACGGTACATGTGTATCACTTTGGTACAATTTAGAAGTCTTGGTACAATGCGGGTCATTTGAAAATTTGTCGGTACAATACAAATTTTAGGGTATATATTGGTTTTACTTGCTCTTTTATTGACTCAAATATCTGTTAGCGGTTTAGTTTATCGAAAATTTTCTTCTGGTTACTGCAAATTTGTAACATGCTGGTCAAATGGTACAAATTAATTCTTTGCGGTACAATTTTAATCGGAAAACTTGCACAATTTATTTCAAAACGTTGGCAGCGCTGATCAACACTTATGTTTCGACTTATGCGAGGCTCCCATGGTGTCGATAAAGTTCATAAAGCTGTCGAAAAAGCTGATAAACCTTTTTCTTCGCTTAACTTTGTTGACTTTATTGCTGTCGGAAAAAAGTTGAACTTTATTTAACTTCTTCAGGAAAGTCCAGAAAGTTGAGCCAATAGCAGAAAACTTGTGGCCAATTTAGAATAAACCATACGCAAGTTTGGCTACATATATAATAGTGTATACCTGTTTCAATATTTTGCTTGGTAAAGAATAAGGGTTAAATAAAAAAATATTTTTATTGATTATTAAAAGGAAAAAAAATGCTTAAAAACATGGTTTTCACAGATCCATGTCTTATTATTCCAGTTTCTTTCTATGAAAAATTGCTGAAAAGTCAAAAAGGTGAAATCTTTGTGCATGATCGCGCTGCCTAAGTAAAGAACGATTTGGGCACAATATTTTTTCTTCTCCATACCCGGGCACTTTGTTTCAAAAGAGTTGTCGTAGAAACTTCGAAAAGGGCTCATTCGATTGGAAATTGTAGTGGCTAGTGCCCTTTGTAATAGTCGAGAGTGATTGGATGGCAACTAGCCCCCCTCCCCCACGCCCAACATTCTCCCAAACACATCCAATCAAAATTTTGAGATAGCCATTTTGTTCAGCGTAGTTTATTTCCTGATAAAAATATGTTTTTTAGGATGTTACTCCCCCAAAACCCTCAGGGCAAGGGTTTCAAGTTATGCCCTGAGGGCATATAATAACGATACTGGCACAATGTATTATTTATTATTTTTTTTCCCTTTAGAGCTGGGCACTTTGTATCAAAGAAGTTGTCGTAGAAACTTCTAAAAGAGATCATTCAATTGGAAATTGGAGTGGCTGGTGCCCTTTTTAATAGTCGAAATGGACTGGAGGGCAACTATCCCCTCCAGAAAATTCAATGGGCTAGGTGGGATTGAAAATTCAATGGGCTAGTGCCCTTTTTAATAGTCAAAAGTGATTGGAGGGCAACTAGCCCCCCCACGCGCATCATTCTCCCAAACATATCCAATCAAAATTTTAAGATAGCCATTTTGTTCAGTGTAGATGATTTTCAGATAGAAAATATGTTTTTGAGGAGGACACTCCCCCACAACCCTCGGGGCAAGGGTTTTAAGTTATGCCCCGGGGGCATATAGCGTTTATATAGTCGGCGCTGTCGTAGAAACTTCAAAAAAGGCTTATTTGACTGGAAATTCAAAGGGCTAGTGTCCTTTTTAATAGTCGAAAGTGATTGGAAGCAAACTAGCCCCCCCCTCCCCCAACCATCATTTCCCCAAACACATCCAATCAAAATTTTTAGATAGCCATTTTGTTGAGCGTAGTTGATTTCCAGATAGAAAATATGTTTCTGAGGAGGACACTCCCCCACAACCCTCGGGGCAAGGATTGTAAGTTATGTCCTGGGAGAGTATTAGGTTTTTATTGAACGCGTTGTCGAAGAAACTTCAAAAAGGGCTCATTCCATTGGAAATGGAAATGGCTAGTACCCTTTTTAATAGTAGAAAGTGATTGGAAGGCAACTAACACCCCTTCCACGCCCACCATTTCTCCAAAAACATCCAATAAAAATTTTGAGATAGCCAATTTGTCCCACGAGGTTCGAAGTTCGGGAGCTTATGCTTTTGAGCAGGACACTCCCCCCACAGTCTTCAGGGCAAGGGTTGTAAGTTATGCCCTGGGGGCATATAAAGTTTTATTGAAAGCATTGTCGTAGAAACTTCAAAGAGGGATCATTCAATTGGAAATTGAAAGGGCTAGTGCCGTTTTTAATAGTTGAAATTGATTGGATTGCAACTAACGCCCCACTCACGCCCACCATTTCCCCAAACACATCCAACCAAAAATTTGAGATATCCATTTTGTTGAAACGTAGTTAAAAGTTCTGGAAATAAGGTCTTTTAGGATGATAACGCCCTCAGAGCCCTCAGTGCAAGGGTTGTAAGTTATGTCCTGGGGGCATATAAAGTTTTTATTGAAAGTGTTGTCGTCGAAACTTCAAAAAGGCTCATTCAATTGGAAATTGAAAGGGATAGGGCCTTTTTTAATAGTTGAAAGTGATTGGATAGCGACTAACGCCCCTCTCGCGCCCATCATTTTCCAAAACACATCCAATCAAAATTTTGAGCTATCTATTTTGTTCAACGTAGTTGAACGTTCTGGAAATTAAGTCTTTTAGGATGATAACCCCCTCAGAGCCCTCAGTGCAAGGGTTGTAAGTTATGCCCTGGGGGCATATAAGGTTTATATAGAAAGTTGTTGTATAAATCATAGGCAGCGTGATTGCGCTGCATAAGTAAAGAACGGGGACACTCGAGAAAAAGACAAGAAACGGGGACTAAGTAAAGAGGAGGACACTCCCCCACAACCCTCAGGGCAAGGGTTTTAAGTTATTCCCTAGGGTCATATAAGAACGATGTTAGCAAAATGTATTATTTATTAATTTTTTCCTTTACAGCAGGGCACATTGTATCGAAGCAGTTGTCGTAGAAACGTCGAAAAGGGCTCGTTCAATTAGAAGTTGGAGTGGCTTGTGCCCTTTTTAATAGTCAAAAGTGATTGGAAGGCGACTAACACCCCTTCCACGCCCACCATTTTCCGAAACACATCCAATCAAAATTTTGAGATAGCCATTTTATTCAACGTAGTTGATTTCCAGATATAAATTATGTCTTTGAGGTCAGTCCCCCACAGCGCTTAGGGCAAGGGTTGTAAGTTATGCCCTGGGGGCATATAAGGTTTTTTTATAGAAGGCGTTGTCGTAGATACTTTAGAAAAGACTAATTCGATTGGAAATTCTAAGCGCTCGTGTCCTTTTCAATAGTCGAAAGTGATTAGAGGGCATCTATCCTGCCTCTCACGCCCACCTTTTCCCCAACCACATCTAATCAAAACTTTGAGATAGCCATTTTATTCAACGTAGTTTTAAGTTCTGGAAATTAGTTTTTTGAGGATGATAACCCCCCCCCCCTCGCCCCACAGCCCTAAGGGCAAGGGTTGTAAATTATGCCCACGGGGCATATAAGGTATTTATATAACACGTTGTCGCTGAAACTTCAAAAAGGGCTCATTCGATTGGAAATTGAAATGGCTAGTGCCCTTTTTGATAGTCGAAAGTGATTGGAGAGTAGCTAACGCCCTTTCCGCTCCCACCATTTCCCCAAACACATCCAATAAAGATTTTGAGATAGCCATTTTGTTCCACGCAGTTCAAAGTCCAGGAAATAATACCTTTGAGCAGGACACTCCCCCCCACAGTCTTCAGGGCAAGGGTTATAAGTTTTGCCCTGGGGGCATATAAGGTTTTTATTGAAATCTTTGTCGCAGAAACTTGGAAAAGGGCTCATTAGATTGGAAATTCAAAAATATAGTGCCCTTTTCTATATAAAGTTTCTATATAAAGTTTATATAGAAAGTTGTTATAGAAATTTTAAAAAGGGCTCATTTGATTGGAAATTGAAATTGCCCTTTTTAATATTTAAAAGTGAGTGGAGAGTAATTAACCCCCCTCTTACGCACACCATTTCCGCAAAACATTCAATCAAAGTTTAGAGATAGCCATTTTGTTCAACGTAGTTGAAAGTTCTGGAAATTATGTATTTAAGGATGACAAACCCCCCAGAGCCCCAAGGGCAAAGGTTGTAAGTTCTGCGCTTAGGGTAAATGAGGTTTTTTATAGACGGCGTTTCCGTAAAACTTTATAGGGGGCTTAGTCAATTGGACCCTTACTAGGCTTGTGCACTCGTTTCCTATCAGAAGGGATTTGAGGGTAACTAACCCCCCTCTCACTCCCATCATTTCTCCAAACACTTAAAATCAAAATTTTCAGATATCCATTTTGTTCAACGCAGTAAAAAGCTCTGAAAATTAGGTCTTTGAGAATGACACCCACCCCCCAGCACTCAGGGCAAGGGTTGTAAGTTATGCCTTGGGGGCATATTTTTATTGAAAATTTTGTCGTAGAAACTTCAAAAGGGTTCATTTGATTGGAAATTGAAAGGGCTAGGGCCATTTACAATAGTTGAGAGTGATTGGAAAGCGACTACCGCCCTTCTCACGCCCACCATTTCCCCAAACACATCCAATAAAAATTTGGAGATATCCATTTTGTTCAACGTAGTTGAAAGTTCTGGAAATTCAGTCTTAGAGAATGACAGCCACCCTAACAGACATTAGGGTAAGGGTTGTAATTTATGCTTATGGGGCATTTAAGGTGTTTATAGAAAGCGTTTTCGTTTCCAAAAGGGCTCACTCTATTAGAAATCAAAAGGCCTAGTGCCCTTTTTAATAGTCAAAAGTGATTGGAAGGCGTCACATTTTTATAGTAAAGATCGATGTGGGTATTATGTATTACTTTTTGTTGTTGTTTAGACCAGTGCACTTCGTATCGAAGGAGTTGTCATGGGAACTTTGAAAAGGGCTCATTCAATTGAAGATAGAAAGGGCTGATGCCCTTTTTAATAGTCGAAAGTGATTGGAGGGCAACTAATCCCCCTTCCACTCCCACCCTTCCACGCCCATCCTCCCATTTGCCCATTATGTTTAAAAACTAAATGTTGCCTTAAGATTAAATCAAAATGCACTGTTATAATGCTAATTCCCACTAAGGCATCTCAGCAGTATCCCAAGAACGACTGAGGGTATTATGTTCAAATTTTCTGGGCTACTTCTGCTCTTAAAATCTAACCAAATCAAAATAGCGTAAGTGTATCCAAGCTATGAAAGAAAGTAAACAGATTTTTTTGCGAATGGTACCAAGTTTTCCGTTTTAGGTCAACTAGAGGAGGTATGAAACTAAATTAAACAGTACTATTTGTGTCCAGATTTTTAAAAGGGTGTATGTGGTTAAAAATTGCTGAAAATTTTTCTCCAGCATACAAATAGCAGGCCAAACTATAAAGTCTTAAAAAACGAAAAGATTTAAAGTTTTATTTCCTTTTTCCCTGAAAAGACTATGTCAATATAAAACGAACAGAAATTAATTTAAAAAAAAATTTCCACAAAACAAGTTTTTCAAAGAAAAGTAAAGAACTCCATTAAACCAGAAATGAGCAAAAATAAAATCAAATAATCTACCAAGCGTGAAACTACCACAAATCAGTATTGATAAATAAATGAAACCCAAAACGAACAGAAATTACAATAAATAACCAAGTCTAACTCAAAACGCGCAGAAATTAACATAAGTTAGGTGCAAAACCCCTATACCTTCCCAAGGCCGGAACAAAATTTGTACTTTACTGAAAAATTACAAATGAATGTGCATTGTCAGCTTAATATACATATACTGATATTTAGTAATCAAAATGTTAATATTATTTGATTTATTAAAGTTATAAAAGTACAAACATTTATATTTTTTCAGTAAAGTGCAAATTTTGTTCTGGCCTTGGGAAGGCATAGGGGTTTAGCACCTAACTTATGTTAATTTCTGCGCGTTTTGAGTTAGACTCGGTTATTTATTGTAATTTCTGTTCGTTTTGGGTTTCATTTATTTATCAATGCTGATTTGTGGTAGTTTCTCGCTTGGTAGATTATTTGATTTTATTTTTGCTCATTTTTTTTTAACGGAGTTCTTTACTTTTCTCTGAAAAACTTATTGTGTGGAAAAAGTTTTTTAATTATTTTCATGAAAAACTTTACTAACTTTATTGAGGCCGTGGGAGCCCCGTATGAGCACGAAGTGATGAGCATAGGCTTCGGCATTGGATTAACTTTAAGTTAATTTTGGTATTTTCAAAGTTAAGGGAAAACTGAAGTTTCACGATACAAAACAAGAGATATATTTTTAATAGCAGTAAAGACCCAAATGACAGTAACAGTCTTATTGTTTGAATAGCAGTATAGATATAAAGTATGATTCCCAAAGGTCCCCAATCACCTCAGCTCACTTATATGAAAAGTGAAGTTTTTCTTTTGCATTAATGAAAACTTGTGCTATTGTTTTAAGTGCTACTATTTAAAAATATTAATTTTCGAGGAAACATGTTTTCGAAAATACGTATTGCTGTCAGAAAACTGGAAGCAATAATTTGAAAGTAGGAATGGGACCTTAAAGGATTTTTAGTCATATTCAGGGCAATTAGGTTCGTTCCAACTCATTATATTGCTTGTTAATTATATTTAAACAACAATTATAGTAGTCTTCCGTCTTACACCTAAACCTGGCCCAAATAAGTTAGTGGTTTTGGCCCCTTCAAGTACTTTTCATTGACGCTAAAGTTGGATTTAATTACCGAGGAGAGATAAGGAGTGAATCGTAAATAGGGGCAAAAAGTGACTTTTTAAATTAAACAACTTTTGAGAATTGGATTTAGCACACTAAATTTTCACTAGACTGATTTAGACTTTTGGATCACTTCCCTTAAATGTCAAGACTTTTTTAATTGCCTCCATGATTTTTTATAAGCTTCACGCAGCATATCACCATCTTGCATTGTTTTAAATCCTCCCTCCTTCCGATAAAATTTCTCCTTATTTGTCTTTTGCTTCACGCACCGTATCACCATCTTGCTTTTTTTTTAAATCTTTCTGACAAAATTTCTCCGTATTTGTGTTTTGCTTCACGCACCATATTACCATCTTGCTTTTATTTAAATCCTCCCTCCTTCCGACGAAATTTATCCTTATTTGTCTTTTGCTTCACGCACCGTATCACCATCTTGCTTTTTTTTAAATCCTTCCGATAAAATTTCTCCTTATTTGTCTTTTGCTTCACGCACCGTATCACCATCTTGCTTTTTTTTAAATCCTTCCGACAAAATTTCTCCTTATTTGTCTTTTGCTTCACGCACCGTATCACCATCTTGCATTGTTTTAAATCCTCCCTCCTTCCGACAGAATTTCTCCCTATTTGTCTTTTGCTTCACGCACCATATCACCATCTTGCATTGTTTTAAATCCTACATCCTTCCGACAAAATTTCTCCTTATCTGTCCTTTGCTTCACGCACCGTATCACCATCTTGCATTGTTTTAAATCCTCCCTCCTTCCGGCAAAATGTCTCCTTATCTGTCTTTTGCTTCGAGCATCGTATCACCATCTTGCACTTTTTAAAATCCTCCCTCCTTCCGACGAAATAACTCCTTATCTGTCTTTTGCTTCACGCACCGTATCACCATCTTGCATTGTTTTAAATCCTCCCTCCTTCCGTCAAAATGTCTCCTTATCTGTCTTTTGCTTCACGCATCGTATCACCATCTTGCACTTTTTAAAATCCTCCCTCCTTCCGACGAAATTCCTCCTTATCTGTCTTTTGCTTCACGCACCGTATCACCATCTTGCATTGTTTTAAATCCTCCCTCCTTCCGACAAAATTTCTCCTTATTTGTCTTTTGCTTCACGCACCATATCACCATCTTGCATTGTTTTAAATCCTCCATCCTTCCGACAAAATTTCTTCTTATTTGTCTTTTGCTTCACGTACTGCATCACCATCTTGCATGGTTTTAAATCCTTCCTCCTTCCGACAAAATTTCTCCTCAATCTGTCTTTTGCTTAACGCACCGTATCACCATCTTGCATTGTTTTAAATCCTCCCTCTTTCCGACAAAATTTCTCCTTATTTGTCTTTTGCTTCACGCACCATATCACCATCTTGCATTGTTTTAAATCCTCCCTCCTTCCGAAAAAATTTCTCCTTATCTGTCTTTTACTTCACGCACCGTATCACCATCTTGCATTGTTCTAAATCCTCCCTCCTTCCGAAAAAAATTCTCCTTATTTGTCTTTTGTTCTATGCAACGGAACAATGTAAGCTGTGCCACTTCATATTCTAGCGGCAACATTAATAAACAGTACGGCAAAAAATAATTAATAGTTAAGAAATGGCTTGATCGTGTAAATTATTTTGAAGGCTTGAAGTACCAAAATTAAGCTATATATGTGTTTCCTTTTAATAATATAAAAAAAATCGATAGAAAACAAGCAGTTTAACGTTTCTATAATCTGTCAATTCGTTTTTATAATCTAGAAAACATTTTTAGGATCCATTCTAAGTTAATTTTGTTTGTATCTGTTATTTTAGCGGATTCATCTAAGGTAGTAGGCTAAATCACTGTGAAATCTTCCTAAATAATACCTAAATAATATGAAATCTTCATAATTGTTTCTTTGTGGCATAACTGACTGATCGATTTACAACTGAAGAAGCAAGTTTTGAGCTAATATGCAATCTATGCATTATGTTTCAGTGTATTTCCCATATGCTTTTCAATGACAAAAAAACTTAATTTTCCTCCAGAACCAAAGATATGAATAGTTCCATTTTCCTATTCAAAACTATTTTTAATACAATACTACCGGACAACAGATGACTTATTTCAAAATTAACAACTTTACGTACCGAGAACCTTCGTCAGATATATACGCACTGATTGAGTCGTAACGAGATTTGGGTATTATGAAACGATCACGGCTTAGTGGTTCAAGTCCCCTTTCTTCTTTAGTCCGGCAATCCACACATTGGGAGATAATATTCCATCTACAATCAGTTCCTGTGAGGAAGCCTCTATGTACTGGAGAAGCCGCGGTTAGTGCTAGCTAAAAAAAAACAAAAAAAAAACTAGAAAATAGTAACTTAATCTTTATAAGGAATAAAACATTACCGGGTCAAATTGTGGGCAAGCGTGATTCTTATTATTTCTAGCACTATCTATATCCATATAATTGGTACATGTCTGTCACTTTCAGCCTGTCAGTGATCTTCAGTTTAGGAAACAGTCGCCTATTATACAGAAGGTACCTAAAGCAAGTTTTTTTTCCATTGAACAGACACAGTCCAAGGATATCTGATGACTAAATTAGATTTTACGGTCTGATATTCTTTCTATCTATCGTTTGCCAATGATAGATAGAAAGAATAATTTGTTTGCTAGTTTGCAAACTAACTATTTGTAAATGCTAGTTTGCTAGAATTGTTCTAACTTATATAACCTTAGTAGATTGGCTTTGCTTCATTCATCATTTCTTTTCTATCCTGGACGCCATGGTTAAACAGCACTATTATGCTCACTGAGCATGATAGCCATGAGTTCCTTCTATTATGTGGGTGAAAAATACTGAAGAAACTATATCAAGGTTTTAGTAGTCAAGTTTAAGTTGACCTGTTATGTTTAAAAATAGTTAAACATAAATAAAGAGTCTTGGGGTTTTATTTAATTAAACAGCATTAAAGACAAGGTCTCAGGTCATTATTCCGATTAAAAGACATTTTTAAACACAAGTTTTCAACAATTTGGTTTCACCATTAGAAATCTTACAAAAGAGAAAGAAAAAATACCTACAAATGTCATCCCATTCGTAGTAATTTGTGAGTTCAAGCAGCTAGGCTATTGCACTTGTGGTGAGGTCTAGTTGAATCTTTTGCTGCTCATAGTATTTTATTTTTATTTTTTATAGTAGGCTAAATTTAGATTGCTTTGACTTTTTTACCTCTAATTTTGTTTTTCCAACGCTCATTTATTTTTGCATGTTCACAGTTTTGTTTTTGATGGTATTTTTGATATAAATTTTCTGAACAAGGTTTTTAGCATTCTTGGTATGTCAGTGGAGTTTATGTTTTGTTTTGATTGGCTCGTTATTTATTTTCGTCACTTGTTGGACTTCTAATTTTATTAGGCTATTAACGAGAAAATTCATTAACAACTTGTTGCCTTCAAAGAGTTTTATTTGAACAAACTATTTTGTTTGGCAAATTGTAAATGTCTTCAAGTTCATAGTTCAATCATGAACATCGAGACAGCGAGGGTCACGCCATTATTTCTTTTTTACCATCCTGCATGTACGGGAACTGGGCACATCTTATGTTTTTTTAATATGATTACACAAATTAAAAAAAAACGTCCCCTTCAAAAACCACCAATGACAAGGAAAAGAGACTAGTGTGTTTACAGTTTTTTTCCTATTTATAATGACGCCAACACCAGTTCTTCAGTGTCTTTAATTCAAATTTCAACTGCAAAAAACCTATATTAATTTTGCTGCTGCCTTCCTAAAACAACATTGCCTAAAACCACATCCCTATGTCCTAGTGATCATTCGGTTTTAAATACTCAAGGCTTTGATTACACTCACAAAAGTTTTGCATATCTCTCGGATGAGAGCAGACAGACAGAGGATCTGTGTGACAGGTCTATGTCTCGGCCCAAATTCTGAAGGTATAAAATATTCAGGCAATTCTAAAAATTTAATTTATTTTACCATGGTAGATGACTGGGAAAGGTAGAGGTTCCCTCAGCATATTTTCCTGTTTTTGACCCCTACCCTTCTACTGGACAACTGTGGCCTGAACCCACAAGCCTTTGTCTTTTTACCTCACACTTCACCGTCCTATAAAAACAATCTCCTGGTAGGATGAAAGGTTTTGATACGATTTTCCTCAGGCTGTGAAGTGATTGCTGTGATCAGGATGTGATTGTGTGAAGTGATTGAAGTGATTGTTTTCCTCAGGCTGTGATGATGAGAAATAATTTTTAAAAATAAAGATTTTTTAAAATCTAAAAATACAAACTTTATCGGCACATTTCAAATCTCGTAATGAAAGAACTTAACGAGGCACTGGCATGCCCGTGCCCAGGGAATTGATCCTTGGGTGAGGGGATGTTAAATTACAACATCAAATGCCAGTTTAGCCTCTAAGCTGACAAAACTTAATGTTTGTTTTAATATCTATGCATGGAAGAGGATTGGCATCAAGACAGAGAGCCGTGGAGTCTGGCCTTGGTTAAGAAGGAACTTGACCCTTTCCTGTTCGGCTTATATTACTTCCAAAAACGATTACTTCGACGAAAAATGGCAATTGTTTTAATTTCATCCCTTACTTAACAGGTGTCCTTATTTTCGTTTCATAAGATTATAGAGGTTATAACAAGATCCCAGAAAAAATATGTCTATAATGATATAGACATATGATTAGCATTTTAAGGATTTCTTTTCGGCTGTCGGAATTTATCATTAGTTTCTATCTACTTTCATAAAATAATAATATCGCTTATAATGTTCAGTCTGCGGCTTAGAATTGGCAACGATTAATAAAGTAAAACGAGTTTGTAAGCTGAAAAAAAGGAAAGTACAAGTACATTATAAAAAGGAAATTAGGTAGATAAAAATTGCGATTCTTAAACAATAGAACAATGCAATGCTTAACTTGTTTATTATATAGACCAAACCAATATTTAAACAGCGCCACTCGGAACAAAGCCAAAAAAATCAATTAATTTGCAGTGTATAGTGGTAGTGGATAGTGTCTGATTTAGTTTGCAATGTACCACTCAACAAGTAAGGAGAATGTGTGGTTCCGCAAACTGGAGAAACAACGGCACCGAGTTACAGCGCGCCATCATTTGAAATCATATCTAGTGGAGTACATATGGCGGGTGGCAGTGACGTCAGAGCTCCTTTCAACGTGA